>NW_025224998.1:0-153099 GCF_016746235.2 Drosophila teissieri
ATATAGAAAACATATAGATTTCATAGGTGCCTTTCTCAACGGTTAGCTTTTCGGGAACATGAGTTTCAGTGGTGCCCAAATTGGAGCTTGACTTTTTAGCAGCCGCTTTTCCTTGTCTTTACGCTAGTTTTGCTTACATTTCTCTTCTCTTTTCTCTCTTCCGAAGTTCTGTAACTCTGTATTTCTGTAATTCTGTAATTCTGTATTTCTGAATTTCTGTTCTAGGGCGAGGTTCTGGTTTGTTCGGGACTCGAGCAACCGGCAATCAGAAAAGCCAGCACCCGGAGCAGGAGTGAAGAGATCGGGCCCCAAGGAAACGATCTATGGCAAATGCTTGGATCCCAATGCCGATTTGTTGCGGTTATCTACGGTCTATGGTTTTATGTACGATTGTAAGGTTATTTTATAATTAATACTGAGATGTCTGCTAGTTAGACGTCTCAGGTGTGTCGCTGACCCCAGTAGTCCCAGACCCATTCTAACCTATCTAGTATCTATGTATTTTATGTATTTCATGTACTGTAATATTGAAGTTGTGGCACACAAGCTAAATATTGGTTCATCGCCCTTCGAACAGAATAGAAAAGTAACTTTGGTTTGTGTTCTATGTTGTGGTTTGTGTTTTACTCGGGGGAGAGATGGCAGATGTCTGCACAGAGTCTGAGCTGTGCAAAAACAGAAAATAAATTAATTCACGCTAACGAAATACATATTTGACTAATGTTCTTATTTCTTCTTTTTTACAAATAAAACTATACTTTTGGTCTTAATAATTTAAGCGTTGCACGTATTGAAAGCACATTCCAAGTTCCAACCATATATAATTGTTCTACTCCTATTTGCATGCTAGCTAGTGATAGTTAAAAAGGTTTCTATTTTAAAGTCTCAAAGACCTCTTTTAGAAGTATTCAATCATTGATTGAACCGTTCAGCATCATCATCAGCATCTCTCCCTCCCTGGTGTATAAGTACCTTTCTCCAAGCTTTCTCCTCTCCTTCTCCACTTTTTTCCGGCTAAGTAACACTGCCCCCTTCCAAGCCAAGCTTTGTACAAGTGGTGACCCCGATCCTGGCCAAACTAAAAATAAGTTGTACTGTTTTCTGAATTGGTTTCTGTATTTGCCTACCCTCTCTGTTGACTATTTCAAATGGAATTCACTTGCCATGCTGCGGGGCGAGGAGGCTCCTGCCCAGCCTGATCCTGCTCAGACCCACACCGATGCCCAGGCCCAGACCCACGGCCCCACTACTTCCGTTCCCCATCGCTGCCGTCCACGTCTTGGGGCGCCACTGTCACTTGGGCTGAATGCGGGCCGAGCGTTCCAGCTCGTTGAATTGCCCGTAGTACAACACCTCGCTGATCAGCTTCTCCGCAATGATCCGCTGCGTGCGGTCCATGGTTCGCAGTTTGAGGGACACGTTCGAGCCAATGAAATCGCAATCATCCCGATTCAGGGACTCTGCGTAAAAGGCGGACGCTGCAACGGCCGCCTGGGCAGAAACACTGCTCTTAATGTGCCCCGGACTGGCGGCCGATTCGGTGGCCTCGTCGTTATCCGGATCGGGTTCCTCGCCGTCCGACATGCTCTCCCTGGAGCCCAGCAGCGAGTTCATTAGCATATGACCCGCACTGCCGGCACCGGTCAGCTTTCGCATATTTAAGGGCATGGCGGTTGTGCTGGCATCACTGCCTCTGGGTGGCAGGATGAAAGCACCGAAATTGGCCTTCGCCTGGGCGACTCTCAGGTCCTGGGCCATGTCCACCAACTGAAGGCGGCTCTCCTCGCCCGCTGAGCTATAGGAACGATGCGATTCGGGTGGTGGCGGTGGTGCGGGTCCAACGACACCACCACCACCACCACCAGCCGCCTGACCATGGAAATAGTCCACCAACTCCTGCTTGATGTCCAATTCGTCGTGGCCGTGATGCAACTGCTGCTGCTGCTGATGCTGTTGCAGTTGCTGCTGTTGCTGCTGCAACTGCTGCTGTTGCTGCTGCTGCTGTTGCAGTTGTTGCTGCTGCTGTTGCAGGTGGTGCTGCGTGTGCGGATGGTGGTGCAGCTGCTCATGCGCCTGCCTTGGCGTGACCGCCCTGCCGCCGGCGGGACTGTTGAGCAGGTGATTCTTGTGCGCCTCGTGCATGTTGGTATTCGGTATGGGACTGCTGCCAGCTTCGCTTAGAGTGCGGTCGGACTTGATGGGATCGCTGGCCGGGTCATTGGCGTCCCTACTACTCGACCCCCCGCCGCCAGGACCTCCGCCCGCCGGCGATCGCAGCTCGACCTTGGCAGCCAGTTGGCCCAGTGCCGCTGCCGCCGCCACATCCTCCTTGGTATTGTTGTTATCCTCGTTGTCCGAGGTGTCCATGGTCTTCAGAGGACTCTGCTGGAAATCACTACTGCTGCTGCCTCCACCAGCTCCGCCATGATAGCTCATGGGCAGGGGAACTCGCAGTTGCTGTGGCGGCACTCCGCCGCCTCCGCCTCCGCCACCTCCAACACTTCCTCCTCGCTCCGAGCCACCGCCGCCGGAGCCCGATATCGGCGGCGAGGACTGACCCGCCGTATTCCAACTGTCCAGCGTCTGGCTGCTCGCTATCAACATGGGTATGTTCAGGCCCATCTGGAAGTAGAGAAACGGAACGGCCACGAAGAGATTAGAAATAGGGCACTTGCAGGCAGGTGTTCAAAGGTTCCTCACTTCGTCATCGTGACGCAGTCCAAAAGATTGGACCATCAACATCAAGATAAGCAACTAATGTGGAGCCCATAAAATTATTAAGTGCAAAGTGGGAAATACTGTGGTTCAGTTTCAAAATCGAATCAAAGTCAAACCACAAAGTTTTTAGAATATATATTTATGTTTATCTCCAATTGCTTAACTCTTATCGAAATGGAGTATGTTAATAGATCCGATAGTGGAACAAAAAGTGTCATAAATGGGATTCTAATAAATTGTCAAGATAGCAGGGAAATTGGTTTTTAAAACTAAAGTGTTACGGTGATTGTTAAGTAAAATCATCCTGGCTCAGCGCTATTTAAAGTATTTAAAGTATCGTGATATATTTTTGCAGTATCATGATGGATAGGCATTTGTATTTGATAGGAAATTTCTGACTTAAAGGGAGTTTCGTGTTTCTGTTTAAAATTTGTGTTTTTTTTATGTGTAAACTTGTTAAATTAAATTAAATTATATTTCTTTGAATTAATAAAGTAACAAAGTTGAATACAATTTCTTGCAATTCGCGAGAACTGAAGAGATTTACGTCTTTTTCTTAACAAATTGTGGAGAACATTTAATTTCGTCGCGTTAAAAGTCGAAAGCAATTTGCATATAATAATGCTAATCGATGCCAAAAACAATTGAATCAGAAATTTCGGATTCTGTTTTTTCTCATCGCATTCCAATGCCGGTCAAATTCTGGGCGAAAAGTTGTTTTTGTCACTGTTCTGAGTGAATTCGAAACATAAATTAAGGCCGAAAGAGTGCGAAGTCGGACCAAATTATGATAATAATGGTAAATAAATAATAATTTGACTGCGCTCAGATCGAGTTTTTGTTGCTATTGCCTTTAGATGTATGTATGTATATCTATATATGGCAAACACACGAAGTGATCAAAACAAATTAGCAGACACACGCACGCACACAGGTGGAAAAAGCAAAAAAATCAAAACAAGATGAAAGAAAGTTGAGACTGGAGAAGTTTGTATGCTCTTGTATGAATAATAATATTTTGATGAACTTAACCTATAATGGATATTAAATGATACAAATTGTAATTCCTATTATATCAAATTAAATATTTATGTTATGAACCCACACATTGATATAATAGCAAAGTTCGTATGCTGCAGCAAAGCAGCACTAAATTCATATGCTAATTAAGGAATTTAAATTCTGATTAAATCGAAATACACTTCGGGTAGGGTATCATCACAACAGACACACACACAGGTGGCAAAGTGCGCGAACTTTCCAAACAATCGCCCTTCGAAAGCGCCCCGCTCCCCGGCAAACCAAATAATGCTGAAACTTACGTTTGTAGAGTTTGTAGTGGCCACCGATTCCGGGGGAATTAGATGTGGCATAGCAGGGGATCTCAGATTAATGATATTGTTATTATTATTATTTTGATAATGCATTTCGCCTGTTGCTTTTGCTGAGGATCGCTATTTACACTTGTTGTAGCTAGACCTTTTTTTGTTTGCTGTGTGCGAAAGCGACGACAACGCGACTCGAACTCGTAATATTTTTGTCCGAAATTATTCTAGCGGCGTAGTAAAAATTTTCGAACACCGAATAACGTGCGAGCGCGGGAGAGAACAAAAGAGAGACAACAAGCGAGAGAGAGAGTAAAAAAGCTGCGATTTGAAGAGAGCGATTTAAGAGAAACTTGCTTTTTCTTACCAAAGTGTTGGTGACTCATTAAGAGGCAGATAAAACGGAAATAACGGTCTACTTATCGGAAACTCAGGAAATAACTAAACAATTTAATTTTGCTGTTTCAAAGTTCAACTTATTCTTCACTTTGTTTAGCATGAATTCGAAATTTGTGAATTTAAATCACTTAAGTACATATTATTAAACTGAAAATTAAATCCGAACATCGCATTTCATATTGTTGTCTTGCTGTTGTCTTTTGTGAAAACTTTCGCAAATGTCAGCATTATTTCGCAGAGAGTCTTCTGAGACGCGAAAGAGAGTGCCCAAAGAATCAAAATTCTTCGTCTAGAAGAACCCAAAGAGTGGGACAGACAGATGGAGAGTTGTGTATAGAGAGGGTTTTCAATGGTCAGGCGAGGCATTAGCATTAACCTACCCCACGTTTGGGGCCTCACACGAAAATAATTCAGCAACCACTACAATAAAAAGTTGAATGTGGTCAGCAGCGATCAAAGTGGGCGCTCCCTCTCTCTTTCTTCCCGCTCCACCCTGGCTAATGCCATCCCTTTCTGTCTGCGACGATCTCTTTGATTTTGCCTTTTTTTTCTGTCTGAGTTGTGGCGCCTAGAACTTTCCATCAAAATGCTGCGACAAAAGCGGTTGGGCACCAACATTTTGGAAATACGCTCTATTGTTTTACAAAATTACATTTCTTTCGAAATATATAAACACGTTGCTGTCAAAAGTGTCGATCTAAGATTTTTTACATTGCCCATTGAAAATAAATGTTTTTGCCTTTATATTTGAACATAATTTTCTTTTCCCTTTTTCGATTTCCATTACTTGCCGTCAAACGCCTACAAATGTCAAAAATCGAATGTTGCCTTTTGGGGCATCCCGAGAATAAGAGTTCAACCTGGGTTGTTTATTTGTTGTTGCCCCGCTGCTGTTTTTAAGTTTCCTCAACTACACCGCCCCATCAGCCCATTCCCCCAGCCCCCATCCCCCAATACCCCACCACTATCGCCATCTCTTTCCCGCTGCGTGTTGCTATTGTTGTTGCAGCTGCTTTTGTTGTTTACGCATTCGGAGCAGAGTGTGCGTGCGTGTGTGTGTGTGCGCGGGTGTGTTAGTGCGCTGTGTGCGTGTTTGCATGTCTGTATTATTATTTTGTTAAGGCAAATAAAATAAAACAGACATGAGAATGAACTCGCCATCCCTCTCTCGCTCCCACCTACACTCGCGCCCGCTCGCTCTTTCGCTCGGATTGTGTGTGCAACTGAAAAATGTAAACAAACTGATTATCATCCAATCCAATGAATAAATAACACACTACACAAACTACGCGTCGTCGTCGCTGCTTCTACTCCTTTGGCACGAAATCCGCCCCAGTCCCACCACCACCCCTTTGGCCCCCCGTTCCCCTTCCCCGCCCCTTTCTCCGCACCGCCCCATTCACATTTGTCGCGAGCTACCTCTTTCCACAGCTACAGTGAAGCATCCCAAACGCTTTAAAAAAACAATTAGAATAATAATTTGTATTGTAATACACGATCAAGAAAACAACATTTTCAAAGGAACTATAAAAAGTTAGAAAGATTATTGTACGGATGTATGTATGTACATATATACATATATCAAAAGTATCTCAAGAAACTCCAGCTTGCATATTTACTTAAGAAATCGTTTTTCGCAAAGGAGTATTTCCAAGAGGTTGCAGTTACCGAGGTTGGACTGTATCTATCCGGCTGCTCACGCCAATGTTTTTGAAGTACGACGGCGATATTTTCGCAAAAGCGCATACACCGCAGCAACAACAAAAATAACTGCTACACTAACATTAATGAAACTGCCATGAAAACCGCAAGCGCAAGCGCCGCAAACAAAGCCCCCAACCCCCCTTCTTCCTTCTCGCCACCGCCGACTAAAGTGGGGGATTTACCCTGGAAAGGGGAGTCGTAAAATTAACAGTGGAACAAATTGCAATTGAAAATGCATTGCGGTGTGCGCAGGTGGGTGTGTGTGTGTAAGATGACTTCGTCACCTGGCAGGTGCCAATACCAGAGTTGCCAAGTGTCTCGGTTAACGGGTTAATCCCCAGAAAGCTCTGCTCCCTAATGCTGGGAAAGTTCCCCACTATTTCCACACATCTTTGCAATGTATTCGAATTGTATTCGAACGTATTTATCAACTTGTATACATAGTATGACTAGTTACGATTTCTAGAGTTGTCAGGACCCACGAAAAAAAAACTTAAAACACTTGTTTTCTGGGAACTTCATCTGATTTTCCTTATTGTTTGAACTGCCTTTTATCCTTTTAACTTTTGTTCAAATAACAAATGTTCAAATACCTTCAAGTCGTTTTCAATGACTAATTCGCATGTACGATTTCTAGAGTTGCCAGGGCCATCCAAAAAAAACTCAATTTCCTTACCCTCCAGCGCCAAAAACTCCAAAATTCTTGCATGAGTTTGGAATCCAAACTTCAGATGGTAAGAAATTGCAGCGAATTCCAAGCGCATTTCCCAACAGATAGCCCCAGATTTGCCGCCCTCTACAACAAGCCCTATTCCCTATCATCATCACTATCATCATTACCATCTACATACTACACACACACACACACACACACACACACATACTATGCACACACACATGTATGTACGTACATATTCATAAAAAAAACCATACGCTGCGCGCTCGGCTCTAAACAACTTTGCAATGAATGAGTAAACAAAAACAAACGCTGACTTCGCTGCCGGCGTCGCAGTTGCTGCATATTTGCCTTGCACTTTTCATTCCACCACCGCGGGGGTGGGGGGTGGGTGGTTTATAGGCAGGCAATGCGAGGGAAAACAAAACAACGCGAATTACAACAACAGCTTGATACTCGGCTACTGCTACAACAACAGTAGGAAACACAAACAAGAGAAAACTACACTCGAAAAAACGAAACAACTTCAAACTGGCAAACGTGCCAAACATAAATGAACTTCAAAGTTGTTGTCGATTGAAGACAGCAACATAAGCAATGTTTCGAATTGTAAAATAAAAAATTTAAATTTATTAAATGCATTTGTGTTGAATCCAATTGACTTTTTATCTTAATTCGTACAAAACTTAATTAAACTATAAAGGTAATGCAAATAATTCATCCATTTATACACAATAGATCATAAAGAATTTGCGTTCGTATTCAACATTTAAATCTAATGTACATAGTAATCACTTTTGTTTAAAATTTTCTACAAATTTAATTTCATGTAATGTTTTATTGAAGAATTTCTTATCATTTCCTATCTGAAGATTATATGGTTGAACTATAAAACTTATGTAAATGAATCAATAAAGCAATGTCAATTATCAAAGTACTTTTAAGTCCCAAAGCACTACAAATAAATAGACAAATGGATAGATATAATAATTATAATAGACTAGGTAAGCCAAGTTACAAATTTAACCACACGTTTAGATTTTTAATTAACGAAGAATGCAGTTTACTTGACACCTAAACTGAAGAATTCGCGTTTTGCCAGTATCTGCAATCAATATGCTTCTTTCAAGCTAAAAATGTTTTTTTTTTTGCAGGTGTTCCAGGTTGGGGTGCAAATTGTGGGTGGTGAATGTGAGGCGGTGCGTGAGTCGTTTGCTAGCCACAACATTGCGGGACAACAACCAAAACAACAACAAAAACACAAGCTCGTCTTCGGCTTCACCTTGTTTTTGTTTTTCTTGTTCACTTGTCTTAAGGAAAATACCGCAGAGCAAAACAATTGCAAAATATGAACAAAAATACATAACAATAAGTGGGCGGTGGGCGTGGGTGGCGTTTGTGGGCTGGGGGGGTGCTCGGGAGCTCTGTTCGTAGGTGGGCGTTCTGAAAAGGGGGCGTGGGCGTCGTTGTTAGTGCCTGCACACGCAAATAATAATGACGCAGAAACAGAAAAACAACACGAGACCAAAGCCAAACCAAAACACAAAAACGGGAGCAGCGGTAGTAGAAAAAAGTTTAAAAAAATTTCATTGGGAGTGGATTAAAGGGGGAGCACGTCCAGTGTGAACCGATTTTCTACTGTCCAAAGTGGGATAAAGAAAATCCCCAAAAAAAAAATGAAACCCCGACATTAAACGAATTAGAGTATGGGAATCTAAATCCTTTAAAATATTAAGAATGGGATAAATATGAAACAAAATATTAAACAAAATATAAAATAAAAAAAAATCATTAAAAATAATATAATTATATAGTTATTTATACTTAGAATTTATAAAAGTAAAAACATACAATGACTTTTAGTTAACAGGTTTAACATAAATAAAGTAAGAAGATTATAGCCTTCAAAAATAAATGTTTTTTAAATGCAAGGCATTTTTCTTAAAATATAACGTTTTTTGAAGAGCTCTATTTTGATGGCCGTAAGTGCCAAAAATTTGGTTTGGGGACAACAAAACCGGAAAACCAAAGGTGACATGACTTGGACAAACAAGTTGCATGCATTTAGCCGAGCCACGCCCCCGATCTCCCCATGCCGCCCACTCCCTAGTAGAGGGAGGGAAAATGAAAACAAAAAACTGAGAAAAAGTCCAGGCGCCAAGTTTTATATTCTTTGCCTTGCAAAAATTTCATTTGTTTTCTAGAAGCGGCAGCAAAAAACCAGCAAAAAAGGAAGAAGAGGCGGCGAGCACAGCAACAACTCCTGGCATTTTGTTTTGATAAGTCTGACAAACAACAGAGCCAAGTAAAAACCAAAGCTTCCAGCGAATCACGACGCAGGGGGGACCTGGGGGGGGGCTTTGGGGGAGGGGGAGGGAGGTAAGGTGGTGTCCACCGGGTAACCACAAAACAAAACGTCACTACAGCAACAGCAAAACAAAGAGCCAGTTCAGAGCGGAGTTTGGAGAGCCGAAGTTTGCGTTAGTATGATTCATTAATTGGTTAAAAGTCGATAGCCACGATGGTTTTGTTAATTAATTTGAATACGCCACTGGAAACAGATTAGACACAGTATTATTTGAGTAAATACGATTTGCACTATGCCTTTTCAGTTAGCTAACCAAACAGTTTTCTTTGCTTAAGCAAATTTCAAATTTCTAATTTAAGATAATCTATTAATTATATCTGCATAGTTAGCCCAAATATTACTAAAGTTAAAGATAGTTTTTTGGTCCTGCTTATGAAATGGATAATTGATCACATTACAGGCTATCCCAGCCATACAGTTATGTTAGGGTACTTAAATAACCGAACGGAGGAAAATGAAACCCGTGAAAAAATCACCGTAGCAAGTGCTGCGTCTTCTCTGCCGGCGTCGCAGTTGAGCCGCAGTCGCCAACACATTTCGCCGTGCAAAACAAACATTTCATCATTCAGAGAAACAGAAACAACAACGACAACAAGAGGCGAAGGAGAAGACGAAGAAGAGTTCGGCGACGAAATGTCAGGGCCCCCCAGTCCAAAGACACCCCTCTACCTCCTCCTCGCACACTTTTTGCTTGCCTGGCGCGACAACGCATATAAAAACAACAAAAGTACCAACAACACCAAGCAAGCAGACAGCGCGAGAGAGAGGGTCAGGGAGAAGGATGGGGTGCGGGAGAGTGCTGGGGACAATGCCTCGCACACACACCACTGCGCATTTCTAAGAAAAATTTATGCGTAAAATTTTAATTCTGTTTTGATCGTCAACAACGAAAAAGAGCACAAACAAGCCAAGCACACCAACACTCCCACCAAAGAGAGAGCGAGAGCGCCAGAGAGTGGGGCCAGTGCAGAAATAGCAAGTCACTTGCGCACATGTTTGCCTGAGCGCCAGCGCCAAAGAGAGTGGAGCCCGAGTGGGTCTCTCTTATGCCGACTCTCTCTCTCTCTCTGTCTCTTCTATTTCACAGTTAACTCGAAGCCGTTGTTTTGATTGAAATTAACACTAGAAATTCATGTTTGCCTTTAAAATATTCAATTGAAGTGATAAGCTTCCAAAAATATACATAAAAAAAAATGTGTAAAATAAATATGGGTTGCTAAGCTGGAAAATTGGTCACACGTCACACGTGTGGTCCTCTAATGCTGAAAACTATTTCTATTGAATTTGATTTGATAAGAGTTCTAAGGAACATAATGAAATAAATAAATTCGTATGAAATATCCCACGATTTCGCCAAAAATGCGATTGCCCTTGGTTTGCCAATGCTTGTTTCCCAATGACACTTTTAAATTTTATAGAAGTAAAATTTTTTCGTTGGAAACAAATAAAAACCGTGGAAATGTTTGCTTAATACGATTTCTTGTTACGTCACTATATATTTCGGGTCAATCTTAGGCTAACATTTATTTAAATTTTCCTTCTTGGGTTAAGATCTGTTTTAATTCTGGTTAATTTTTCATCATTTCTAAATATGGACTTTGGTTTTTGGTACGTAATACACATAAATGTGTACAAATAAGATAAGAGCGTAACTCTACTCAATGAAATACAAATCGTTGATTAACAAATTACTTTCTACAATCGAGTTATGGTGAATAATTTGGTGAGTATTTCAATTTACCACAACCCAACAGATTTGCTTTCAATCAAATGAATTGATAATTTAATATAAAAAAAAAGAATAACCCAAATTTTGGTAAATTCCTAATCCGGGGATTTTCACAACTTTTGTGCTTGACGTGCGTCATTTGATGGAAGTGGATGGAATTTGTTTAAACTAAAGCAATCGCTTACCGCTCCGAAATATTTCAGCTCTTTGGTCTTGATGCGTCTGTGCTGCATGACGGTCTGTGAGCCAGGTGCTCCGCCACCTGGCACAGTGGGTGGTGCTCCTCCGTTGCCCGCCGCTGCAATCGTACCGCTCTCGTAGGCCGCTGCCGCGGCAGCCAGTCCGTTCAGCCCGTTGTGGGCGGCAGCGGCTGCGGATGAGGAAACGGGATTCGGCACCAGGTTGCCGCTGGGGGCGTTAACACCGGAGCCCGCGGATCCACCGCCGCTTAGGCTGCCGCCGCCCGCCTCCATGAAATCGAATCGCTTGAAGGCATACCACTTGGACGGATTGGGCTGGATGCCCTGGTATATCTTCACGAACATTTTGTGCTTCTCGCGGCGATACTGCGTGAGGAGCACGTTCATCTTCCGCTCAACCTCCGCCTTGCTGCAACCAAAACGCTCGGCTATTTCCGACCACGCCCGGAATCGACATAGTTTATCCTTATACTTGGGATCGGCGCGATTCCAGAGCTCTGTATGGCAGCGGTACTGCTCAATCAGCTCCAGAGCATCGTCGTTGGTCCACTCCATGATTTTGGGCGATGTATCGCCGCCGCCACCGCCGCCACCACTGCCACTGCCACCCCCCACTGGTAAACTTCCTCCTCCGCCGACGGGCAGTGGAATCAGCTGTTGTTGCTGTGCTTGTGGCCGGGTGACGTTTTGGTGGTTCTGCAATTGCGGGTGGCTTAAATACGGATGGTGGTGGTGATGATGATGGTGCAGATGGGACGTCTGATGTGCGGCTGCTGCTGCGGCGGCTACCACGCTGGCCGGATTGAAGTTCATTTGCCACGCCTCTCAACCGATCGCTGGATGGTTGCTTGGTTGCTTTAAATATGTTGCTATAAATATATATATACAGATCTATGCAGCCGAGCTCGTCTCTTGAGCTTTACTTCTGCTTTCTAGCGATTTCTGAAGCTGACTCTCAGGGAATGTCACGCGAAATGCACTCAATCAACATCGTCTTCTTGGGTCCTGTCGACTGCGTCTCATTCTCTTTCATTTAGCACTGTGTTTACTACTTTTCATTAACTGAAAAGACAAAGAATAATGGCAAAATTAGTCAAGTAAAGATCGCTAATAGTTGTATAAAACAGTCTCCTACTCCTAAGCAACTCATAAGACTTTTCTTAATGCATCCTCAATTTGAAAGCGGCGAAAACAAGTTTGATTCCACATATGTATTTTGTTTTGTTTACGTTATCACCGGGTTTTTCCCGCACGTCAAACATTCCGTCCCTGAGTCGAATGATAGCCATGAGTCATTCCACACACTCATTCACCACTCGAAACATTTTCAGCGAGCTGTTTGCGGCCAAATACATACATCGAATCGATCGCCATTGGTCATTGTATTATGATTTCGTTTCATTCGGCTCTATGTTCTCTGTTAACTTATTTGTGCGTCGAGGTGTTAATCAGAAATGGGAAATTTTCTGGCCAACAACTAAGCATGGCCAAGCAAACTTAACAACCACAAGCTTCAAGACCTAAGGCGGTCATCATCACCCTACAGAAATAGGCCCCATTGGCCCCTCTATTGCAATAGTTATAGTTGTAAGTGCGGTGGCAGTCAACGTGCTAATTGCTGGGATTTTTATTTGATTTGACATCTAATTGATAAATTCCGAATGACATTTTCTGTTAACGGAGGAGGGCAGAAGTTGATTGTGCGGAAGGGAAAATAAAGTACATATTATAAAATTCTAACATTTAACTCAGATTTTCGTAATTGGTTTGAACACAAAACGGGTATATAACAAATTCTTTTAATTGTTTACTGATTCAATTGACAGTTGCGTAAGTATTTAGTTATTACATTAACTTTCAGTTAACTTATATAGTATAATTCAACACTATTTCGCAATAAACTTATTGTTGGCCATTCTACAGCGCTATTAGCCTCATTCTTATCCATACTAATCCCCAACTATTGTATCTGCTCCCACAGCCAAAAATAAACTCGACATTCGAGCTTATCGGGGACGTCTCGAAGGGTAGATTAGGCGAAATTTTATCTAAACCCTGATGTGACGCAAAATTATGAAATAACCTGTTGCCGTGACGTAGCTTTATATCTTTTTAATGTCACATGAACTGCTGAGAAATTCCGTAAATGCTCATAAGATCTCAGTTCAGGGGAAAACCAAAAACCGATATTGCGTTGCTTCTAACGATCGCCATTATCTGAACTGTAACTGACTGATCGACATTTGTAATCACGGCAAACAGTGAAAACAATCGAAAGCAGCATTTTCCATTCAGCAAGTCCCCTTATATAAATCCCCAGCAATTTCTTATAATCAGTTTTTACAGAACACACGTCATCGTCTGCCTAGGTCAGTGGCACTATAGGTACGTATATAGTATAAAGCTAGGTATAGAACACATTAAACAGTGGAATAAAGTCCGCAGTGGATGACAAAGCAGATTTTATAAGGCAATAGCATTTCGGTGTGTAACTGTTTTTACACGGGCACAAATCTCGAATTTTGGGATAATAAGTTCAAAATTGTTTGTGTTTAAAAATGCTTTTTTTACCAGTGGGTTTTGATCCCGAACCTTTCTTAAGTAGGAGTTTTTGATTTTTTCTACAAATTTAGAGTCCTTTACTAAAATTTCTTTTGATGGCTTATGTGTACAGCGAAAATACGGCAGTTTCAGTGAACGGAGAAAATTCTGCCAAGAAAAACGCGTGAGTGGTAATGTTTTTTTCTTCGTAATCGTGTGTGTAAATGTCACAAGTCAACAGAAGCCGAAGCAGAGGCAACAACAAACGATAACAAAGATGGCAAGGCAACTGCTCGCGCCTCGTCATTCACAATAGACGGAAGTGTATTTCGCACACACACAATCTGCACCCAGGGACACGTGCGCTTTCACTCGCACCAACACCAGCACATGGGGCTTTATACTATGCGGCATCTCGCTTTTACATCAATCTTTGTCGAACGTAGATTTTCGCTTCCTGGTTTTGGCGACGAGCGCAATTTGCTTTACGTTTTAGCACTTGTCGTTCGTGCTTACAAAGCACAAAAGCGGCCAGCATATTAGGGATTTCGGACGGAATCAAGGCTTTGGGAGGGAGATCCTTTTATGAATTTTCAGAACAAACAGTAGTTATATGCTATACCATTTACCATAAATACTAAAACCCCACAGAACATGTAGATTCCAAAGTAATGCTTGATTTGCTAGAATGATAAATTTGGTTTGGTAAGCATAACCATTTTAATCAAACTGTATATTAAAGCTGACAACTGTAAACTTATTTGTGGGTTTTTATAACTGGATCTAAATCAGCAACCGCAACTATAATTACAAGTACATATGTATATGTCTTTGTGTTTTAGTACACGAATTAGCACACATAATTTTATGAAATAAATCGTTTAGTAATCGGTTTTTGTCTCTCGAGCAAAAGTTCGAGAAGTATTTCTTTTTGCGCAGATTGCTACGCTGCGCAAACAGCTGGATGAATCATAACGGTAAACTCGCGCACGGCTCTCTCTTACACACACACACAAACCCATAAGCAAGCAGAGTTGGAAAGAGACGGGGCGATAAAACCTTAATTTGTTTTTAGTTCGTTTTCGTGTGGTTTTTATTGTTTGTGTTTTATTCGTGTGTGAGTTTTTTCTTATTGTGTTTAGTTGTTTGCTTTTGTTGTTTGCGCTACACTATGCGTCAATTTTTAGACGCGACACATTTTGGTCTATTTTTAGGACTTGTTTTTTACGCCACGCTGCTTTTTTACGCACTTTTTCGCTCTTTATATTTTGTTCAAGTGATTTTCCAATTATTTTCCGTTGTAGCTTTAAGCTGGAAATACTCGAAATATCATTTTGGCTAGGTTTTTTTTTGGGTTTTTCCCTTGCATTTCGTGTGCGACCTCGTGGTATTTTTAAGTAGCACAGTTTTGAGGGATTTTCGTGGAATTCTGCGGTCAAATATTTTGTTGTATTATTTGTACTCTTGTTGTTTACCGATTGTGATTTGTAGAATTTGGGTTTTTCTGCGTTCGAAATTAATTTGCATGTCGCGAAGCTTTGATTCGTTATTTGATTACCAAGAAAATGTGCGCGACTGTATGGAGAGTTTATCAGGAATTTCTAAATGTCACCGTTTTTATTGTCTTGTAATGTGAGTCAGGACGGAAATGCTTAGGTTGCCATTTTGTTGGATGTTTATTTATAAATTAGGTGTGTTGTTCGTAACTTTTTGTTGTTACTTTAATTGTATCTGAACTTTGGTGAATTTCTGTACCGTGATAGCTTTGCGTTTTAATATCGAGTCTTACATAATCTAATTGATCTTAAAACGAAGCATTTTGAATGAACAGCTTTTTATATTCCACGCTTTATTTGACTGATTTCTTCGACCATTTTGAATTCGTTTACGACCGCTGACAAAATAAAGGTCTGAATCAGAAAACGTCGAATTTGCATAAAATCCATGTTATCCACAATTTAGTTTGTTTTCGCCTTTTGTCATTTTGGATAAAGAAGAAACCCAGGGAGAGAAACACAACACAGGCCAAAACAAATTAAACAACGCAAAAAGTAAACAACATCCAACGCGAAATTGAGCACAGAAACTTAAAAATACATTTCAAGGCGGGCGGAATGAAATAAAAAACAATTTACAATCGAACGCAGGCACACTCGCGAACGCACATGCTATATGTGTATTGAAATAAATTTGAAAAACACTTTTTGTTAAATATTTGTTGAATTATTGGGGGTGTTTCTTTATCAAACCAAAATAAATATTTGTTTCCGAAGCTCCACAAGGTTTTCCAGGGGTTTCAACATATTTGAACTATTCCAATTCATGGTTTGTATTTTGAAACTATGTTTGAGTATAGTTTTATAGTTCACTCGCGATTGTTACTGGATTTTAACAAATACTTTAACAAATACTTTTGTGTCACAATTTGAAAGTATGTTTTACTATACATAGGGAAACTAACATTTCATTTATTTGTATTTGTAAAATACACAGTTTTCGAAAACACTCATTATTATGCACCTTCATTTTAATCCCATACGGTTTTATATTATGTCTTTTAAATTAACTAGGCTAATTATTTAATGGTATTTAGCTACTCAGTTGCACTCTTTACAGTTTACACCGCATTTGTAATGAAGAAATAATATTTCACACTGATATTCCCGTCCATAAATGCTGTTTAGAAAATATTTCGATATTTTTGAGTTTTGCCATCACTTTTCTGTTATGTGTTTGGCAAACAAAAGGAGGTTGTGTCTATAACAAACATCCTTTTCGCAAAATCACACGTACTGGCGATATTTACCGCTATTTCAAAGGCGCTGTTGCGCTTTTACGGCTCCGTATTTTTCCCGTTACGCGCGCAATATTGCATCGAAACAACTATAGCTTTACCGTTAATTACAACCGCTCGCGAGCACCGGATTTCGTCGACTGTTTCGGGCAAACAGTCGCAAACCTATTGGCATCGATTTGTAAACGCACCGACTGCGACGCCGACGACGACTCCGACAGCGACTGCAGCGCCGGCAGAGGAATTGAAATGAGCACAGGCGGCAGCGGCAGAAGAAGAGGCAGAGCCAGAGTAAACAGTTGTTTCGTGGAAAAACAAAACGAACATCGTAATGAAGTTCTCTTTGGCCTGTTGTGAAATTCTACAGTGCCTTGTCATGCTTAAGACAACAACAACGTTGGTTGGGGGAGGGTGGAGAGGAAGAGAGCGACGGAGAGAGTTAGTGAGATTGCGGGAGAGAGAGCAGTGCAGTGCGCGCCAAAAAAAAAACAGTGGCAGACATACAGGGGCGGCTAAGAAAATAGTATTTAGCACAGCTATTACTCTCTGTGGGGAAAAAGTTCACAATGTTTTGACCATTTCAATAAGACGACACATACACATACATATGTATACAAATTTAAAAATTATAATGTAATTAGATGTTGTTAAATGAACTGCTCTGTTTTTTTAAATGTTTAGATATATTTTTCATCTCGTGTTTGATACATAATGAGCTTCTTGCGTGCTTTTTTTGCGACCTCTGCTGTGTGAAGGCTGACTGCGGCGCGACTTCGACGTCGACTGCGCAGTTGTTTTGATAAAGAGCAAAAGAAACACGGGAGCAACAACAAAAGAAGGGGAGGGGGTGTCGGCTGGAGAGGGGGTGGAGAGGGGCGGTTGCTTCTTGGGCCGCACACACATACAACGACACACGCGCAGCCGAGTCAAACAAACAAATAAAATGTGAAGCAGAAATGGCAAAAAATTAAACAAACAAGTAGACAGGAGCGGTTCAGTAAAAAAAAACGAGTTGAACGAACCGAGGTCGACACAAAATAACAAAAATAACAATAAAAAGCAATAATCACAATCTGCTTCGCGCCAAAATGAAACGAAATGTCTACTACGTCGTAGTAAAATTCCTAAGACACAAAAAAATGAAACAAAAGAAAGTTCAATGAATGCGGTCATGTTTCATGCAAATAATTGTGATATTCTAGCTAAAGTCGATGAGTTATTAACTAAATAATTTTATGAATGTAAAATGTGACCCAATTTGCTAAAAGCCTAATTTAAGAAAACTTATAATTATATTTATTATAATGTATGTATGTATGTATGTGAATGCAAAGTTCGTAATAATTACTTTTCTTTAAGAGCTAAAGAGTTTTAAAAACATTCCAGAAATCTATTCAATTCTATTTCAGATACTACCTTGTTAATACTTTTGTTCACTCAAATGGATTTTCTGGAAACTAATTAATAATAGAAATGCAAAGCTGTAAGTCTTCTCTTTTCTCCCCACTTCATAAGTTCGAAATATTTCCTGCTTTTCTATTTCGCTGCCTTTCTTGTGTTTCTGTTTCGGTTTCTATTTATTTTTGTTTAGTTTTGTTTGCTCGTTAGCCGAGTGGGCGGTACAATGGGGGCAGGTGCTCTCCCACTTCTATCCCTCTCTCGCTCCCACTGCCCCACCACGTATTTCTCTCCAAATGTTTCTCGCTCGCTCTACTTGCTTGTTTGTTTGTTTTTCGTGGCGTGTTTTGGTGTTGTTTTTGTGCTTGGTGCGTAGTTTTTACGTTCGTCATCGTTCGCCTGGTATTTCCGTCTTCTGCCGGCGTCGCTGCTCACGTTCTGCCGCAGCGCTGCCTAAATGGTTTGCCTTGAGTTGTAGTTGCACTATATATGTACATATTTGTTCTTTTTTTGCTTTTTGCGTGCAAACGGATTGCACTTGTGCACAGCGAAAAAAGTTGTACAGTGTATTGAACGTTGAATATAATTATTTATCGCTTTTGTTGAGGGGTATTTAACGTTGGTTATAATTACATATTTATGTACGCTTTTTTTTTGATAAATATTATTTAGATATAAGATTTTAAAAATTAAGTTGATATATTATTCACCTAAAAAAAGAGTTTATTTTTTTCTTACGTTTGCAAGTTAATAAATATTTGTGTATATATGTATGTACATATGTGAGTTTAAGAAAAAGCACCATTAAAATAAAATGTATTATAAACGAAATGTAATCATTTACACAAATTGTTGAGTTTTGTTTTATCTGCCTTTACTTCATATTTGCCAGATACCCTTTTGTTTCCTTCGCAGTCGGCCCGCTGCTTATTCCTCTGCTGCAGTCAAAGTGCATTGCGTTTTTGGTGGCTGCGTGGGCGGTGTAATTTTGCTTTTGTTTTTATTGCTGTTGTTTTTCTCTCGTGCGCAAGTTCTCAATTCACGTGCTGCGCTCTCTTCCCCTCCTAAGTCCACAAGTCTGCTCATTCCGCCTGCTTTCTTTCTCTTGTCTTTCACAAAGCTATTGTAATGCTTTCTCTCTCGCGCCTGCTGTTTTAGTTTTCTGTTCTTGGTCGAATTTTTGTTGCGCCGTTACTTTTCGGCAAGCACTGTGGAATGCAACTAGAACATAACTATGTAGTTAAGAAACATCGAAAACATTGTTTTAGAAATTAAGAGACCTATTTATTAAAATTGTAACCTATTATGTTTCGTCATTAACGGTTTTTCAAACATAATATGAAATTAATGACATGCTGATGCTCTTAAAATTCTTACTACATCATGCCAACATTTTCGAACTCTAATCAATTTGGGTTCGATAATAAAATAACTTAATCTGATTTAAATTTAAACGCGCACAACAAATAAAATAACGAGTCATTGTTTACAGGGCATAATTTAGTCGACGCCACCCACTGTGAAGGCCACATGAGAAATGCTAATTAGTACAAATTCGTTTGTCACAATTTGACAGCGGAGAGCGGGGGCATTTTCTTTTTTGCGAGTAATCAAATAAGAAAGTTCGCCGGTGGGACAAGGGTGAGGGGTGAAATGTGGGGGTGACTCTGCCGCCAGCGCTGCCAGCGTCGACGGCGACGCAGCAAACAAACACTTGTTTGCACAGGAGAACGAGAGCGCGAAAGGGAAATAAGTCTCTTTCAAAAAGGCGGAGAGAGCGAAAGGAAAGGGAGTAACTCAGACTCAGAGAGAGCAGGCGCACAGTTAGTGTTAAATGGCTTACACTAAGAAAATTTGTATTTACATATGTTTGGACACAAATTAGGCTAATATAATCCTTAATCTAAAGTAAAAATAAATTTTGATGTTAAGCAGTAAATCTAAAGTTCATAACATATGTGTATGTACATTCACAGTCACCTTTTGCTAATTTTTTAATTTCAATCGTATTTCATAAATTTTTTGCACTTTATTTGCGTCTGTTTGCGTTCAAATTTACAACTAGGAAGCAATTTCGTTTGTTTACAATGTTTGTGCGTGGGCGAGAATAGCGAAAAGAGAAAGAGAGCGGCGGTTTAATGTCCCTTACTACCAGAAATTAAGTCGTGTTGTATTCGAACCCCCACACCCCCGCATCCTCCACCCGCACTCGTAACGACCCCCTCCGTCGACTGAGATGTCAACGTAGGCAGCGACGCAACTGAAGGTCATTATCCATTTCGCATTTCTCAGTGGGTTTTGCTGCGGATTTTTCTCTTTATCACTATCTTCTAGGAGTTTTTATTGAGGGCATTGTGGGTTTAGCCAATTATTAATATAATAAACATAATTCTAATGTTCCTAACAAGGAATGATTCCTATTTGCGGCGTCGAAACCTTTATATTAAAATTAATAAAGCTACTTAACTATAAACTCAGCCCAAATCATTACGAAAAGTATAATATTCATTACATTATTAGTTTTTCTAACAAAGGGGTATGTTTATTGGTTTATTTTAGGGTATCCTTCGAGTGAATTGGCTTTTGCCTGCATAAATGCAGACTTATTTTTTGGGCTGTTTTTTTTATTATTCCTATTGTTTTTGTTTTCGCTGGACTTCGGTTGTGGAATTGTGTAAACAGCGGCGACTGCGACGTCGGCAGAGCAACAAAAATAACAAAAACAAAGGGAACGCAGGCATAAGAGTAAACAAAAGTGCTTCTTTCCCGTTTTTCGCATTTTGCAGAGACAATGCAAGAAAGTTGGGTTGGGAAAAATGGAAAAGAGGGGTGGGCGCTGCTAAGAAGAAGTTCCGGTGGGTGTGTGTGTGTGTGTTGGAATGAGGGCGGTAGGGGAGTTTGGGGGGAGGGAATACATAAGAAGGGGAAGCGGACAGAAATACCGAAAGCAAAGTTAATGAAGATGAGCCTGATGAGTTTTGTTGCTCTTGTTGTTTTGTTTTCGGCCGCCTTTTGTTGTCGAGCTTCCACTGCAAAAAATATGCAAAGCAGCAGCAACAATAACTAAAACAACAGTGAAACAGCAGCAACAGAAAATGGCAAGAAAACATTCTTATGTATATGTATGTACATACATACATACACATGCATACATAGGTGAAATTACACTTAAGGTTGAGTTGTTAAGAACTTCAAAATTATATTAATTTTTGAGTTGCACTTTTTGATTTAAAAAATACGAATTATTTTAATAATCAAACAAAAAACTCATTAAATAATAAATACTTTAAATTTGAACAAAAAATTAAAATTATAAGGAACTACTGCTTATGATTACACTCCCAGCTATAAGTTGTACGGAACAGGGGTATTAATATGACAAATACAAATCAATAAATCTTGCAATATTTTAAAATAGATTACAATAATTTAAATTACTTTTTTCCGGATTAAATTTTAATGCAATTGTTGTGACCATAGCTGTGAGTACATAAATGCGAGTGCATGCGAGGCAGCGAAATACGCAAATAGAAGCAATGAACTTAATTAGTTGTTGTCTGTCTCAGTCTTTGTCACTGATGAGAAGCGCTTGCGGTGGAGTGAGAAAGAGATAGGAACAGAGTGTCCACTTTTCAGGTGTTAAACAATTAAACCAACTTTACTAGGGAAATAATTAAATATTTAAATGTTGGGAACCAAGGAACTGAACCCCTCCATTGATATGTTATTACAGAATGTAGGATGCTTACCTTTCTATAATTGCTTTCTTTAATCTGCGTTGAAAGACGATTTGAATTATTTTAATTGCATTTAATATTTTTAATGTTTGCATTCAAAGTTCCCGTTTTCAAATATTTTAGAAAGTAATATGTTTGTGTATCTAGCAATCACGCAGAAAAAGTCCTTTAAATAATATCTATTCCCTTGTTTTGACTTTTGTGGAAAACAAATCGCAAACCTTGGCAAAACTTCAAGCGGAAGTAAACAAATTTTTCTTTGGCTTTTCACCGCCTTCTGCCTTCTGGCTTTTGGTTTTACCATTTTCCGTGGTACATGGTACTTTTCTTAAGGTCGCCCCATGGTATGCAACATTTTGTTGCAGGCTGCTAACTAACTGAAACGCAACTGTACCGTATCTGAATATAATTATGATGAAATGTTTATTCGGCAAGTGCAGCTATAAAAAATGTTGTGCGGGTGGTATTTTTTTTGGAAGTTTTTATGTTTTCAGTTGAAATGTTTTCGCCGTGTTGACATTGTTTTGCTGAACGGAAAAAATACGCTTGTCGCATTTATTTACTAACCCAGACCCAACTGGTTGTTGTTGCAATTGTTTACTCTTGTTCTTCTGCTTATTTCTGTGTTGTATTTTTTGTTGTTCGGCAATCAACAATAACAAGAAGCAGCGGCAGAAATAACAACAATAACAGGGCCACAGAACTCTGCTGCAATTGGAAACACTAAGAAAAATAATTAAAATCTAGGTGGCACAAGGTAAATACTACAGACATTATGGAGGCTTAAGAAGATTTACTCATTTTTAATTTTTATTTCATTTTAATTGCAATCTGGCTAACGAAAATTGCATATGCATAATGCATTTAAAACTATATTGCTACTAGTTGTTGCGTTGCTAACGATCATTTGAAATTGTTAGAAAATGGTATTGGGCGTTTTGGAATGTTATCGTAAAGTATCAGAACAGTACTTTAAATAAAGCCTTTATAGATTGATATTTTAGCTTAGTTATAATATTAAATTTTAAATTATCTGACATTCGTAACTTACAGTGCATCCGCTTCGTTTTGGTTAGGTATCTCTACTTTCGTTGATTTTTCGTGTGCATTCAGCAAAAATGGTTTTGTGCAGCTCCTGATGTTGCTGTTGTTGTTGCTCGTATTGGGTCTATTTGGTTGTTTTGTTTTGCTGCGTTGTTTTTTACGTGCAAGTTGTTCTTTTTTGCGCTTTTACTGCTGTAAATTTGCGAAAGTACAGCTGTTAACAATAACAATGACACCCATATAAACACTCCCGCAGCGGCAACAAAAATGCCAGCTCAGCGATGCCAAGAAGCAAAACCAAAATGCAACAAAGTACGAGTATCTGACTCTGACAGAGAAGGGAAAATGCCGAAAAAGTCAAGCACAAATCAAACAACAGCGAATGCAAAAAAATTAATTAATTAAGCAATTTTTGTTCCGCTGCTGACCAACCAACGTCGGCAACACGTGAGTTTTTTTGTGGGTGGTGGTCGGGCGTGGAAATGTATCTGCCTGCTTATGTTTTAGCCTCAGTTCTTGGCTTCAGTTGATTTTTATGCGTTTTTCCATAGTTGTTGGTGCTCATCGGGAATTTGTCGAATATTTCACTGCGCTTTTCATGGCTGTCGTCGCGCTGAAATGCCTTGAAATGTAAAATGTAATGGAAAAGTGGCCAAAACAGAGCTGAACTTGGCAATATAAGTATGTCATCATGCACACAAGTGGCGGCTTAAGCTGATGCGAGTAAAAATGCCTACTATACTAAAGTACATTATTGGGGAAATACATTTAACAAATGGTTTAACTCTTGGCAACAATTATACATTTTAATACTGTGTTATAATAGAAACTAATTTATTTGATATCACTGCTTACTGTAAGCACAAAAAAAAGTGGCACATATTGTATACTATATACAGCTACATATCTAATTAGTTCAATTTGAAAGCTGCCTTTACCAGATAATAAATCAAGTATGTAAGCATTTTTAGCAATTATCATTAGGTGCAATTGCACACTAGCAACCAGTGAAGGGCAGGATATGCCCGGAATACAAAAGGAGGTGGCCAAATGGTCCTTGGGGCGTGGTGGGGTTAAAGGCGAACGGCGACAGCAAGGCCAACAGCAAGGGAATAAACCAATGAAACAAAACGAGCCAACATCTGAATGAAATACAATAAAATTTGAAAACAAACAAATGCAAACACACAGACACATGCACAGGCAAACAAACAAACACACAAACACAACAAGGAGCCAATGCGAATGCGACTAATGAGCACTGAAACAACAACAAAGAAGCTCAGCACGAAGAAGTAGGTACACCGTCGAAGGGAGCGGGGGTAGGGGGTTTTGGTGGCGCAAGGGGGTGGATCTGACAATCACCTAACCGTTGGCATCCAGCCCACCCCCCTGCCCGCCCCTCTTGCGATAAACAAATACCTTTAAATCCAAGTAAAAAACAATAAAATCCTATTTTTCGAATTTATAGTACCTCGCCGCTGTGTTGATTAGCTAAATCAATATAATTCAGAAAATTTCGATTTTTGTTATGGCCTTTAGTTTGGCTTTAGTATCTCAGAGTTTAGTAGTTAGCAGCTAAAATCAACTTAAAAATAAACTTAAATTATGAATTGAACTTTTTTTCTGAGAGCCTTTAAAGTAATTGTCGCGCTTAATTTTCCCTAAGAAGAAAGTTAAATTGTATATGCTTTACTTGATTTATATATAAATTCATCTTTTATATTTTTATATAATTTAGAAGGTATTGTTTAGTCGAGCATGCCCAAGGATTAACCCAACTTGCTGGGTAACAGACCAACAACAACAATGACGAGGACAAGAAACAGTTTGTATTGTATAGTAAAATGCTTATTTACGCATACAATTGCACGTGAGCGGACGAAAGCCGAGGGAGCGAGAGGGACAGCATAAAGCTGTGCTGGGTGCGAGTGCGACGGCAACAGCCGACAGGGGGTGGTGCCAAAAGGGGGGCGGGTGAAGGAGGAGGAGGAGCAGAGGTGGGCGGTGGGTTAAAATAGGAAGTTTTGTTTGCAGTGCGCACAGCAACGAGGAGAGACAAACACAACTGTAACTGTAATTGTGTGTTTGTTTGCTCGAAACTTCCCCCCACTGCGGCAATCGCCCGCCCGCCACACCCACCACCCCACTTCTGACCGCCCGACCGCCCAACCATCCCACCACCCACAGCTGTCTGGCTTCTGTTTCCCTCGTTCTGCCGGCCAAATAAAAAGTTTGTTGAGAACATGGGCAAATGTTTGTTTTAGAAAACGGAAAATGCTTCGGTTGTTTCATCATTATCTTCATGGAAATTAACATCGTCATCATCATCGTGTTTCGTATTTGTCTTGGTCTTTGTTTTTTTCTTTGCTCCTCTTGGGTTCCTTCGTTTATTGTGCACTTACTTAGTCTCTTTCCTTTTCACTTTCTCTTTCGCTGGACGGGTATTATTTGTTTGTTGTTTTTTTTTATATAAATTAAATTAATTTAAATTTTTGTTTGTTGTTTATTTTATTTAAATTAAATTAATTTAAATTTTTTATTATTTATTTTAATTAAATAGGTAAACAAAATCAAAGTACTTCAATTTCTAAAAAATTATTTTGAACTAAAATGTATTTTTTTACATTCCAGTGCTCGGTTGGTTTACTTATAAAATGGAATAAAAGAATATCAATTAGGAATGAGCTTTTTACATTTAGAGCTAAAAAACGAAAATGATTATTAAAATATTTTAAATTTTATATTGTTATAAAGACAATCATTTCCATATAAGGGTATTCGACAATCCGCAGCATCGATTAATTATTTGGATCCTTGTTTGCTTCATCGTCATCGTATATTCGTTTTCGTCGTCTGCTACTTTTGCGTAGTTTTGTTTATTTTATTTGTTTTGCTTTGTTTTATTTTTGTTTGATTTACGTTTGGTCGTACCATTTACACTGCGCGAAATGGGTGGCTTAAGTGCTCCTTTGATTTTTCATTGTAAAGGTGTTTCTTGTAATATTTTCAATTATGTTTCTAATTAGCATTATATGATTTAACCTTAAAAGCAGATGCTTTCAGTTTTTATGTATTTTAGCAGTAAATAATTGGTTGACTAACTTTAAATTATAAAATTTTGTATTAGTGCTCAAAGGCGCTGTCTCCATCTCATTCTAACAAACCGAGCCACCCAATCCACCTACTGGCCCGCCCACTTTTCAAAGCGCCCTCCTCAAATTGTTGGCCTGTCGCCGTGTTTTGTTTTTCTTGTGCTGCTTCTTCTATTATTCGGCTGAGTGGGAGGGGGGTGCGGGGAGGGGCGGAAAGTGGCGAGTTTTTCTTTTCCTATTTAATTTTGTTTTTTTGTTTCGCCCCGTTTTGTTGTATTTTGTGTAGGTGTATTGACTTAAAGTTTGTTATACTTCTTTGCCTTTTGTCTTTCAGTTCCAGGTTCAATTTTGCTTCTTATTTACGCTTCTTCTTCTTCGTTCCTTGGTCCTGGACATGTTGTTGTTGTTGGCTTTGTTGGTTGAAGGAAACGCCTTCGAAACATTTCGTTGTTTGTCCTTCAGATGGTTTGGTTTGGTTTGGAAAATTTCACCAAGTTTATTCTGACTATATTCAGTCTTGTAATGTTGGTTTTATTTCGTTTTTTTTATTCAGAACATTTTTGGGTTTTAGATAGATAAAAACTACTCGTAACGCCTTTTCCTTCAAACACATCTGAACCTTAGATCCGGAAATTTATCGCTTTAAGATATGCTTTTTCCAAAATCTTAAGTTTTTATACAATATTACCGACAAATTCTTTGTGAAACAGTATTCTTGGTCCTCCATGAAATGAATAAGCAGACCAAAGAATGGTCGCGAGCTCGGCTATGTAAGCCTAAGGATAATCTCACCACCGAGGCGGGAAAACGAGAACGCTTTGTGCCGTCCTGTGAACTAGAGGTGACTACACATTCCTACTTTTGATTTTAAATATCGTAAAATATCGTCAGGGAAGGGGATTTTTGAAAGAACCCACTTAAGTAGGCAACCAAATAAATGCTTAATGTTGGAAGCACACTCGGTGCCGTTGTCAATAGTGGTTCTTACATATTGGTAATACTTTGTTGCTGGACTTTTCTTACAGTGCAGTCCGGTATCGATGTCGCACTTGATTGGCTGGGAATACGCTCGAATTTGGCTGCGCGATCGCGACAAATTTATACAGCAACGCGAACGGGCTGTCAAAGCCAAATATATCAAGAATGACTTCGAGTGGTGGTTGAGGCTGCGAAAAACATCCAAAAAGTTCTGCAAAGTTGGGGCATAGAAGAGAAAAAATAACGTGAATAACAAAACGTTTCTTACTCCATTTTTAAAAAAATATGCAAATAAAAATATTGGCATACCCATTTGGATTTGGTGCAATCTTAAGTTTTAGCCAAGAGGAGCCAATTTGTATGTATATACAGTTAATTTGTTTGTAACTAACAGCGACTTCTTATTTTTTACTGGAAGAATGGATCCTTTAATTGTGTTTAAGTCCTAGAGTAGTTCCGGAAATGCTCTAAAACTGTATTTCCGGCCCTCACATTCAATTTATATTTTAGCGTGGACACCTACCGCATTGGTTTGGTAATTTGCTAACGCTTTCCAGAAGCTCTTGTAAAATATTCGTAAGTACTGGTGTTACACGCAGTTTTTGATAACAATTTTATTGACGTATGTAAGTAAGAATTTGGAAAGAAGTTTTTATCTTCTCAGTAGGGTTTAACGGTTCTTAATGTAATAATTTGTATATGCGTATTCGCTTTATAATCCATAATATGGCGTGGCAGATGAATTTAACATTGAATTAGCATCTTATTACAGAGAAAAGTAACTTCCGCTTGTGTATTACCGTGGATAATTACGTAATGGATGTACAGGACTTCCTTCAGATCTGCACGACATCGGGGGAGAGAACCTTATTGGCTATTTTTTAACAGTTGCTGGAGTTTCTTAACAACAGATACATTTTGAAGCAGATTCCTGGGATTTGGTGGTTGATTGGACTCAGATTTTTTCGCCGATCCCACAACTATTGATCAAATGAGCATTGATAAATATGAAAATGCCCAGATACAAAAATATATTATATTAAAATTTATATATGTAGTTGCTATCTAGGGTGTTTCTTCTTGCTTATATTTCCGTAAAATTTTTAATATTTGTCATATGATAAAAATCGTTCTTTAGCCTTTTTCTTCGAACTTACAGGTTGTAGTTTTGCAGATTTTCGAGATTTTTTGAACGGAAACGACGGCAGAAGAGATGCAGCTCGACGTCAAGAGGGATATGTAGTGTGTCCCTATATGTGAATTACCTAATCCTAATGCTATTCTAATTATCAATTTTTTTGTTTTTAAGTTAAATATATGGCTGAATCGAACTCTAATTTTTATATACTTACATATATGTACATATGTATATATTTTAATAAAAAATGTTCTACGATGAGTTTTACTTTCTAGGGTAATAATGCACTGGTTTAAGAAGTGATCTTCTGTGCATTCAAATACCTGTGCTCAATAACTTTGCAAGGACCTTAATCACAAAATAACTCAATTTCAGGACTTTAAGTGGGCGGAAAACCTGACACCCACGCAAACATACCGGTTAAAAGAGAGTGAAGAAGAGAACCGCGCGAAAGCAACAATTGCTTACTCTTATGCACAGAGAAAAATGTTGGAGAAAAGTACTGATGAGGAAGAAGACATGTAACAATTTTGAATTTTGTATTGACTTGCGTAGAATTAAATATAAAAGTAAACATGTTTTTAAAAAATCAATACAATAAAATAGATATCGACTTATGTATTTATTATTTATGTATATTAGATATATGATTTTATTCCGTTAATGTGTAAGATTAGAATACTTTCGCATTGCAAATGAAACGAAGCTTTACGTTACCGTTACGTGAACTACCGTTAGCAACCGAAACGCGAAGAGTAAGCGCAAGGAGCGACTCGAGTGCAAGAGGAAGGCGCTGGTGCAGGAGAGGGAGAGGGAGAACGCGGCCAGTGCGGTGAAGCAAGAGCGGGGAGCAAGAGCGGGGAGCAAGAGCGGGGAGCATTCGGTGGGCGTGAGAGAGCAAAGGCGCCCGAATCAGCCGCTTTTCGTAACTCACTCAATGCGAATTGTTTTCAAGCGCCAGAGAGAATCTATATCTACATATATAGAGGGGCTTCTCCGACTCGGTTCGAATATGTTTTTCGCAGCGCGCGCGTTCGCATCGGAAAATCAGAAAAGCTGGCGAGCGTTTAAAAACAAATTCGGCAGGTTCAATTGTTACTTGTTTTCCCCCCAGTGACTATTTCGTCGCAGGTTTTTCGCCAGCGGAAACCATCCGTAATAACCGTTTATTGTTATTTTGTTATATTCGCGTAATTCGTTGTTTGTTCAACCACAGAATACTTGTTACGCATTTCGAAAATGGGAATGCAAAAATTTCCAAGCAGTGAAAATTAAAACGAATAAAATATGTTGGCTGCTTTTTCGTGTTTTGCGCGTATGTGTGTGTTTTTGTGTAAGTGAGTGCAGCAAGAAATAAAACCAAAAAGCAACAAACAAATAAATAAATAGAAAACAAAAGCAAAAGCAAATCCAAAGGCAAATACTTGCAAAGTAAGTTGGCAATTTCAGTGTGTGTGCTAGCATATGTTGCATTATTTTGCCCACCAATTTACATGTTTTTCACATTTTCTTCTTTCACAAATGGCAACTTACTATTATGGATGACTTTAACGGTGTTTGGAGTTGGCTTTTCCATTGAGAAATATGAAAAAATGCGTTCAATATGTCAGAGTACACACAAACACACACACACAAGCGGCGGCTAACTGTTGTTTCTGTGTATGTGGGTGAATTGGCAATAACGCGCACGTGTATTGGTGTGTGTTTGTTTTTGTTGCCTTTGCGGCCAAGTGGCAGCAAAACGTTGCAAGCAACAAATACAATAACTACGATGGCAAAACAAGTGCAGTCAGCAAAACCAGTGCCTCTCGCTCTGCGCTCTCCCACTCTCTCTAATTCCCACCTCCTGCCCCCACACTCACTCCTCTCCCTCGCACCCATTGACGCAACTGCATGGTCAGGGCTTCTTTTACTGTTACAAAGCTCATGCGTGGACCCGCTTGCGAAATGAATGCACGATGTACTATGTTCATTAATTCCGTAAAATTGGAAATTGTAATTATAAATGTGCGGGTTTCGTGGATTGAATTTAGAGGATATATACTTTTAATTGTGTGAGCACTTTTGTAAAGCATTACCGTGGTTTGAAGCCATCACTATTTCATGAACTTCATGGCATAAACTTTGCAATTTACTATCTATGGCCGTCTATGGATTTTTGGCATCGCGCTTTTTGCTCTTCGAAGTGCGCTGCTCTCTTTGCGCCAAACAAAGCTCAGCCGACACTTGTCGCGTCTTTCGGATATCTTGCCTCCCACCGTCCACGTCTGCCGCTTTATATCTTTTACCATTTTTGCTTTCATACACTGTACAAAATTAGGTGTATATGCGCATAAACACCGTATTATCAAAGTTTCTGGGTGAATTTGAATCTATAATTTGATACTGATTTCTGGTACAAACTTTTATACTTAATCGCTGATACTTAAATATAATTTTATGATATTGTTACATTGGTTGTAAATCCAACAATAGTCTAAATTAAATGTTTGCCTTAAAAATAAGTGTTTGTGAAAAAATGAAATTCTTTGAGAGTGTATCTCTTTGGCTTTTCCACCTCGAGCAGTTTTTCGCTTGAAGCTTTTGCGAGTTTGGTTCGATTTCCATTTGCGTTTAATTGCATTTATGCATATTTAATCGAGTTTGACTTTGGTGAGCTTTTTACTTTGGCATATGCTAGATTGTCGCCCAGAAATGGGGTTGTTTTGGGTGAAAATGGGCTCTTGCTGATCCGAAAGATAGGTTTCAGTTTCGTCCTCTTTGGTTGGGAGATGTTTGGACAAAGTTTTCTAATTGGCCTTGACGCCGTTTTCAGATTTTTAGTGCTACTAAAAGGCAAGACTGCGAACTTTCTGCGTCTTTAATGAGATAATTTATTTGCAATTATAATTTGGTTCATTAAAGTTAATTGAATTAAGGGCAGGCGTTACACACCAACCAAATGGAATGACAATGGGTACCCCACACCCTACACATCAAGATAAAAGGATTTTAGTTAGTGGAAAATATACTTTGTGATAATAACGGTTAATTACCTTTTTTATTATAAACTATACCGCCATACAGTTGCAATGCGGCTGTGCACTTGAATTCATAGAGAAAACTCTCTAAACGTTCGATAAATCTTATTTATTCTATATTTTCAAACTTACTTAATTTATTGTTTCTATGCAAATTGGAAATGTAAATATTTTTAATTATTCAACTTTTCCGACACATTTTCCCAACAATTTTTAACGCTCGCCAACAGCTGTTGCATCCTAAGCAAACATTTGTGTGTTTATCTTAGTCCCCTCGAAAGCTCAATCAAAGTCGCATGTATACCACCCACTAGCCGGAGATTCTCCACACTCGGCAAGTTTGCAACTTGGCATATGTTTATCTGCTAATCATGGAAATGCGATGCGGTGTTGCAAAATATTTATCTAGAAACGCTTGACTCAAAGGAGGGAAACAGGCGAAACAGCTTTTCAGCCAAACTGCAAATGGGTAACTGCCCTCCTACCGGTTTCCCACTTTTCCAGACCGGCGACCATATGCCAAAAAGCTGAACCGAAAATCGCACACACATTTGGGGATAAAACGCGATGTGAAAAAACATAAGTAGGCTGCTGTGACATTTCGTTGTCTGGGCACATACTCATCTCGAACAAGGACTTCCATGCAGGATACAGTAGGATTAGGGTACAACTATTTGTTTGAAGCTAAAAATACAACGAATTTTAAATTTGCAAAAAACTTACTCATGTTTATTGGATTTAAGCTGTTTATGGGTCTTAAATAAAATTTAATTTTTTGTAAGAAAGGACATAATAATACAAGCTACTTTCATGAACTTTTAATCTGATTTATGCAATTAAACCAGTATTTTAAAACTAATCATGATCTTAGAGCTCAGCTTAGATCGACGCACCCTTATACAAACGTAAGTGTATGGAGGCACACATTTTGTATATCCGCACAGCGGCACACACAAATAATTCGCCCTGCTATGTATGCCAGTATGCCGAAAAAAGGGCAAGACATAGCTTCACCCGCTTTTGTCGCTGCCCACGCGTCACGGGCCGAAAGGCAACCAACCACCCACAAAGCCCACTCAACTAACCCACCGCCCGCTAAAACCACCCACCGACGAGCTCACCCACTCAGCCATCGGGTATGCCTTAACATTTACCTTGTTGGCCCGAAGTTGTCCACCAAACATTTGTTGCACTCATCGCGTAGGAAACGCTTCTCACCATGCTGGCTTTTCTTTTTCACCAGGCTCTCCCGTTCTCTCTATCCCTCTCTCCCTCTCTGTCTCTTGCTTTCTCCGCCTTTCTCTTTCTCTGTTTACATTGCTCTCTCTTTGAGGTGGCCGACGCCGGTCCGACGTCATCGCAAAGGTCAAAGAAAAGCAGCGCGAATAACTATATAAAAGTCCCACTATTGCACCGGAAACAAATGTTGTTTCGAAATTGAATAATTCATTTTAAATAAACAGTAAATACAAACGAAATATTTTAGACAAGACGCATAATTTGTAATATCGAAATATATTTTTAACCTCCTTTATAAAGAATATATAATAAATAATTCTAACTCTGCAAAAATATTTATATTCTCAAACAATATTATTCCACATAAAAAACATAATAATTTAAAACAAGGTATTATTGTAAAATCTTTGAAAGTCCAACTACCGTGTAGAGTACACAGTTACACTTGTTTGAGTGTATTAAAGCTTTTTTGGAAAATCTAAGGGATTCCGTCACTGTGGGTTGGCCTCGAGGGGTGTGGGTGCGGATTGCGAGGGGTGGCTGTGGTGGGTGTCCAACCATATGGTCACTTCAATGCACTGGGTAAATTGCTCCTTGGCGCAGGCAACGCTTCATTTGGTTTTCAAATTGAATAGGAAGCGTCGCGACATCGTGGGGCGCCTCGTGGCCACCCACATTCCCGAATATGTACATGTATATGCTCCCCAGCTCCCTTGCATTTGAGGATTCGTCCTCCGCTAATTGAGACATTTGTCAGTTTGCGCAAATGAGCAGTCATTTCTCAAAGGCATCCTCTCATTGGCCAAGGGAATTAGTAGACGGAAAGTAAGGGCGTCTTCCCGACAGCAATTTCGTATTTTAATCGATTATACCCAGTGGAGTTATTTTAAATATTTTAGATTCAACAAAAAAGTCATTGATGAAAAGAAGCATCTAAATGTATTTTTAAAAGAATTTAATACTTTTCCTCATTCTGGGCCGAATATTATTATATAACAGACACGGAATTTATCATGTAACAAATATATATGCTACCATTTGGTTTCTTCGATGTTTTTGACAAGTTACAATATTCTGTTGCATGGGCTACTTAAAAACGGTTCGCTTAGTTATCTTAGATGACGTTTGTTTTAGGACTGTGGATGAATTAGGTACGTCCTGCAGTCGGCCCTTTTCAGTTGGTTTTGGTTTTTCCAGCTGTTCCGAAGTCTTGACTTGACTGGGCTTCTTACTAATTTTTTTTTCAGTTACCGACGTTAAAGGAGTCTTGGGTATAAGTTTCTTTATCTTTTTGGGTGACTTCGACTTCTTGGAAGGATCTTCTTTGTCAAGGGCGTCCATCTCCGACATCAGTGCATCGAAGGTCATATTGACCAGAAAGTAGCGACCTTTTGAATGTAAATTTTTTCAGGTGTAAGACAAAAATATATTGCTATAACTCACCGTCCAGTTTCTGCAGGAATCCCAAGCGATGGCCCATTTCGAGTGTTTGTTTTACAGGCGTTTTTAGCTCTTCTGGCGTCAATTCCGTGTTTTTGGCTATGGTCACCAATATTTCTCGAAGTGTCGCGGGTGATTTCAGCAGCTGAAGCGTGTGCACTATAATAGCCCCATTAAAGTTGGGCATATTTCCGATTCGTGTGTATTTCTACTCTTGTATAAATCTGTGCTATCACTAAAATCGGTTCTAAGAACTGGGAGCTACGTGCAAAACACAAAATTAAACTGGACTCTTGTTTGTTAGATTTCAGTGACAAACAAATTCTCAGCATGCTGTAATTCAAATATTATCGAAACATACATTTGTAAATAACAAAATAAATATTTTTGTTTTTAACACTCCAAATTTGTAGTATATATTGATGGGAAAACCCATCTGTCTTGAACCTCCTCTGACCGATGGCGTCGGAATCATTGGCCCAGTTCAGATGGCCATCCAGTTGGTAACAAGACTTACGCAGACTGGCCGACGTCAAGCGCTTATCTATCAGCCTTGCAGAGGCTGGCCAATATAAGCGGAGTTAGCCATATCTATCAATAATCCCCGACTCACAACAACAGGAGTGGTAAAAGAATTGAGCAAACTTTGCCGCTCAGCTTTCCAATATTGGCTTCTGATATTTACATCAGGGACGCCTTTCTGCTGACGTTTTTGCCGCTGCTGTTCCTAATCAGCGTGGTCTAAATATAGAATCCCTGACCGCCCACACTTTGGTAATCGAGCCCAGAATATATACCATATGGAGGTTTAATTAAACTGTGCTCTGCAAAAAGAGGCACAAAAAGCCAAATGCAAAGAAAACAATAAAGGATGTTTATACGCAAGCCAAAGTTTTCGGCATCAATCATGTTTATAGTGGCAATTAAATCGTCAACAGCTGTCGAAGTCAACTGACAAGCTAAGATGTCAATGCTCATGCATCATCAACTTCAGGCTCTAGATAAATCGACGAAAAGGCGATCGAAAAGCACTAAATGAACTTAAAATATTATTAATGCCTTTTAGGTACAAAAATTACGTCAGTTTCGGGGCTGCAAGGGACAGTTGGAAAGCAGCCTCGTTTACTTTTGATATTGACAGTCAACGGTAATTTAATCAAAAAGTGTCAGATTTTGCCATATGGCTGCCTCTGAACCGAACGATTGGAAGCCAATAAAAAAATGGTTAAAAAGAATGTGACAGCTTGAAAATGTATCGTTTCTCCGATGCTCTTTAACGTATAAGGCTCTTAAAGAATTTGTACATAGTTTTAAACGCTTGATTTAAACGCTTAGATAAGCTAGACAATAATATTTATTTTAAATTGAATTGAACAACACAATATTAAAAATATTGCAATGAAAAGTTATTCAATTATAAAAAAGAACAAAAATTCACATGTAGGATCTAAAAAAGACCGATTCGCAGCCAAAAAAATGTATAATGCTTAAATATTCCTGTATAAGCTTCTCTACATTTTATTAAAATAAAGAAATTAAATGATTTACGGAAAAAGGAATAACCGAATCTGAAAATCAATACCAAAAGTATCCAGCAAAAATGTTATGGGCAAGCTTGCCTATTAATTAAAACGAAATTTTCGTTTTTAATAAATATACAGCAGTCCAGTGATTTTGCACTTCATTTTACTGACCCTAAAGCACATTAAAGTATGCTTTGATTTTTGCCTAAAGCTCTGCTTTCCTTTCCTGTTAAGCAAATGGCCGTAAATGTATCTGTGTATGCCAGAATGGGTTTTGTGGGTGGGTTAAATTCTATTTGATTTCCGTTTCGCATAGACCTAAAAATAGAAGCGTCGAAAAATCAGGGACGACAGCTTTCCGCCCAGAGCGTACATTTATTTAAAATGTTTGATGTTTTCCTCGGTTAAATGTAGCTTTTTGACTCCAGCCCAAAATGAAACACAAACACTGGACTAGCAGGAAATTCGTTTGTTGATTGTTTTGCCTCAACGTTATGCACACTAGAAATACACAAATTTAAAATGGCAACATACTTCCACACGGAAATTCTTTTCTCGAAATGCCATTTAAAATGCAGTACAAATGTTATTTTAACACTTGTCACTGTGCACAGCCATAAAACACGAACGAGGTATTTTATGAAGTCGGTAGGTGAAAGCAGAAGGCGTGTTTAGAATGACACGCTTTCCACTTATTATTTATGGCAAGTGAGAAAAGCTGAATTGTGAACAATGCTGCTACGGCTTCTATTGGACAGGAAAGGATAGGTGTTACAAGCATTTATGAAAATAGCTGCGTTTTATGGGGGTTTAGGTAAAGCATTTTGCGAAATATACGGAAGAAATTTATACCACAACTTTCAACATTGAAATACCTCGTACCCATACTGCCAAATTAGCCTTAAACAGTTTATAATACTCATTGCCTTTCTGTCAATGGTGGCTCTTGATTCGGTGAATTGCATCGAGTTTAATTTGTTAAGCAAATAAGCTTAATTGAACTGAAATCTTTTGTACCAAACTGGCAGCACGCAAACACATAGTCTTTGACATTTATGCAGAGTCAACCCATAAGCACACAGTGAGCTCCAAAGGTGAGTGTACATGCGTGAAGTATGCGTACATGTGTGATAAACGGCAGCCTCTGCAGCCTGACAGTTATACTTGCTGTGTTTTATTGGAAAGGATGACCTGTCCGGCCACCCTTTCCTTTATTTCCTTTATCCCTCATTGTGCACTTGCACTACAAAAAACTTGCGATGCTATTGTCGTACGTTAAAGCCAATCAATTTTGTTAATTTAAATATTAACAAAACTTTATCATGTTTAAAGCAAAGGCAAACTATCATGTCTGGATACATATGTTGCATACATATTTTAAAATATATTTAAAACTAAATGAACATTGTATTGCAATTTTCTAATTACACTTATTTATTTTTTAAACATGTTTGTATTATGAATGTCCTAACCAGTGATGCCAGCTGCAATGCTAATTGTTTCAAGGGCTCTATGAAATTTCTTTGCGTGCCTCGTGTTCTCTGGTGGTCTGTCTGCAGATCATGTTCTCTGTGTATGAAGACCATGCAAGTGACAAATTATATGCACAATGGTGGGGCATGGGGGCTGGCTGATTGGGGGACTGGGGACTGGGAGGAGGGCAAGGGAGACAGATGAGTTGTGTGAAAGTGTCAGCATCAGTGTCAGTTTGGGTTTTTCCAAGTAAAATGTTTTATGAGCAGACAGCGAGACATTTTTGGCCTTGGTAAAATATGAGTTGCATTTTGCAGCAATAAACTGTGACCTGCTCCACCTATGTGCCAGATACATGCTCCTACATATGTACATATGGACATACATAGATACGTAACTGGTATCTCGTATATCAACTAATTGCAATTTGTTTATTGTCCATGTGTGTGCCATCCTTGTTTTGTGGGCTTTGTAATTTTGTTTTATGTCTGGGACGTGCCTTCTTGGCCAATTGGAAATTTTATACCCACAGATTGCCAATTTTAATTGACTTATTTTCCACTGCAAAGCAGGCAGGACAGCTGTTGCGAAATGTGATTTGAATACGGTTAATTCACAAGAATTAAAGCCAGGCCCGTTCGGAGCTGTCTAAATATCAACAACATGTAGCGTACTGTTTAAGACATTTTGATTGGGCATAAGCCTCTTTTCTGGCTTAACCAGCATTAAGTCGGCTCCTCCACAGCACAGTGATGCCCAAAAGTATGCCACATTAAGCATTTTCCAGCAGCAGCCATTGCAATGTACTCTCTCTCCAATTTTTGCTCCAGTCAATTAATTGAAGCCATTTCTTTCGCTGACTTTCGTAGGGGTTCAGCCTGTTCGACTGTCACGAATTTTCTCGTCTGACGCTGATCGTTTGCGTCATTTTTATGCGGGCAACTTTTACGCACTTGCGTCTTAATTACTCACACCGCATTTGGTCCGCCTACGTTTTCCCCCTTTTCGACCGACTTTTCCGGACTCCCGCCGTTTCCATTCCCTGTCTTGGCTTAAATCCTTAAGCTCCTTTCACAGTTTGGCTGTCTGCAAGCCGCTTTCTACATTTGTTTTACACCCTGCGGGGAGTTTCGATTAAGGCTGTAAAGCCATTTAGCCGAGAGTGATATGTACGTACATATGTACATTCATGTTTGACGATTTGAAAATATAAATAAACACGCTTTTATTGTTTTCCGAATTTGTGTTTATTCTTCAAATAGCTCAAAATAAAAATACTACAAAAAATATACATTAGGGTTTAAGCTTAAATTTACGCCATCACTTTAAGCGGGATTAAATTGTATACTAGATATTTATACATTTCATTTAATTTGCTTTTTATTTTGTTTTAGAGAGTATTTCTGTATTCGTTTAGCTACCGAAACTAAATTTTTTATCAGGATTTCGCTTTTGTGTCGCCCACCCATTCACGAAAATATAGGTTAAGTGGCGCTTACTGTTTTAGGAGTTTCGCGTTTAATATCTACCCTAAGAATAATAATTACATTTTAAAATGGAATATTACATAAATTTGAAATAGAGATTGGCATAAATAAAACTTTTTAATAATACTTTTCTTACAAAGTCGTCATTTAACTTTTTTTTTTTTGTTCTATGTTGTTTAACTGAACTTAATTCAAAAAGTGTATTTCTGTGTTGGCTAAGAAGTTATACATGACAGTCTTATCAGTTGAGGGGCTTAGGCTACCGTTCGTGGGTTACATACAAATTTCCCTTTGCGCGGCTCCTTCATCAGCCTCCATTTCTTCCTTTCCAAAGTCATCATCATCGTTGTCTTCAAGGACCGCTGCAACATGTTTGCATTTCATTTGTTAGCAAGTTGTCAACCTTTTATCTGTGTTATTATGTCTTGCCTACTTTGCTGCTCCTTTCTACTGGTTTCGCTCCTTTTTGTTCTACTTTATCTTATTTTTTCCACGCTTTTTTGCTGGGCTTAAAGGTAAGCATTCTAAGTTTTTTACGAATGGCATAATAGCGAGCTGTGGGGGCGGTGGCTTGTCATTAGTCAACCGCCATGTCACGGGAATGGGGCGTGATGAGCGTGCAGCGAATTTATCATTGGGCCGCATCTAAGATAAGACCAGGCCACGCGGCGTATGCGCAATAAAACAAATTAATACAAATATTAATCATACGCCGCGTGGTACGAAAATGTCAAGGACCAAGAAGTCGCAGGCCAAAGGAGTAAGCGAAACATCCAAAGCGTCAGCCAACCCCAAAATTCGAGCATCTCTTATGTCCGATGCCTAATCCAATTGACTCGGCACTGGGAAACGGAAATGGTCGCAAATGGCTTTCTAATTTGGTTAATTTCTAATTTACACTAATTTTTACAACATTGGTAAAAATAAAATATATAATTAAATAAAAAATTAAGTATATAAGCCAAGTTAATATTCTGAAACCAAAAATGTTCTTGAATATTTGATGATGTTTTCCGGCCGTAGGTCATGAAATTGAAGTATAACTTGTTGCGTTTTGTGGAGCGGAAAGCTCCAAATTGGTTTCGGTTTTTCGATAGTTCTTACGAGGTATCCCTTACACATGCGTCATGAGAGTGGGTGGCACTCGGAGAGAGTATCAGAGAACGAATATTCGGGGAAAACTGAGAGCCCATGAACAATACACTCATTGCTGAGAGCCTGTGGCCGTTTGAGTGAAAATATTTGAGTGAGAACATGGAAGGAAAACCGACACATCTTTGTAAAGATTGTTGGAATGTTAGAAAATGTAACAAAAATACGAAATGGTTTGGGTACATAAACCTATATTTTAGTAAAACGTTAAGTTTAAAAAATAAATAAATTCCCAAAAATGGATGCCTAATTTCGCTGACCATATTACTAGTAGTACAATATAAACTTGCTACAATTAATAAGGGCCGTTTATGAAAGTTTCTGCCAACCAAAGTCGTAATATTTTAATTTAATTTAAAGTGCGGTTTACTTTCCAACTTGTTGACTTTGCTTGGGACTCGAATGCAGCAATTCCCTTACTTATGTAGTTGCGTTATTTATTTTTTTTACCATCGTGCGTGGCTAATTAAATTTGTGGGCTCACACACACACTCTGAAGACACACAAGGATACTGCCTCACACAGATAGTAAAAGTATGTGGTGCCCCTGAAAACCCTCTCCATGCTATTCCCTTGGTGTGGAAAACTTAATTGCATTTTTCCAAGCTTGCGAAGAGCACATCGCTTTGCAACTTTTCCCCCACAGCGGCGTATTATTGATAATACCGAGGTAGCACCCGGTTGAATGACTTTGACTTTCATTTATGACTGGGCAATAGGTGTTTTTGAGATCATTTTTGCAAATAGTTTTATGGTCACGCACCATGGGAACCCTTTAATTATGATTTTGCTTTTTTTTTTATTGTTCTCCGCTATTAAATTTCTCACCCCTTTTTTGCGTAATTATTGGAGTGTGCAAATATTTGTTTTATTTGGAAATGTTTCTGCATTTCAATTATGAAAGTATGTGTTCGGAAATGGAAATGAGCTCCCAAATATTTTGTGGCTATTTTGTAAACAGTTTTCCCTGTTTCGCTGCCATCCACGCCAAATGAAATGCACTGAAATATTATCCAATACATTTTAGATAATTTTATCCAATTGTTTTCATTTTGGTTTATGATATTTGTTTTGCGGCTGGCTTCTAAGCGAGCATAAATTTGCTGTATGCAGTAATATGAATAAAAACGCCTTTGTTTATTTTCATGCAAACTAATTCTATATAAGAGTTCAACCAATTAGCGATAATTTATTTCGTTTGGTTTAGTGTGCACTAATTAATCATTTTAAATATTTATTATTTTGTTCATGTATTGACTATTAAATGGTGTATATATTAGTTACATATTATATTACTTTAAATAAAATTTGGACTATAAACACAAACACATTTATTTTGTTATTACTTCTCGGATGATTGGAAAATAAATACCTAATATCTGTTAGACGTAATATAAATATTGCTAGAAACAACTTTTTCAAATATAATATTTTCAGAGTAAGATAAATTATAAAATATAAATAGATTTAATGCAAACTGCACACAAAAAGTGTTGACTAATAAGAAAGAACTTTCCCACAAGCAGAATATATTTACACACAAGCCCATCGGAATTTGCATTATTTTGCCGTTGAAACTTTGATGCCCAAGCTTAGGCCTAGTTTCTCCAAACACTCCGACATATTTAAGTGGTGTAAATTGAATAGAAAATAGCTTCCGGTATATTATATAAATAATTCATTGATTTGGCAGGCCGCAAGAATTCGCACAGCGTTTTCTGCCAGCCGGTCACATTGCTCATACGCCAGGTAGGCCGCATAAAATATTGAAATTGTTGACCAAAACACAATTTACACACACATTTTGCATATTGACCAATCTCCGTGTGTGCGTTTCGGCGTGCAGCAAAAGTTGTTGACTGTATTTTCATTTGCATTTGTGCGGACTTAGCTGATTTTGCCATCGTTCCCCTTATGTTCCTTTTTTCACTTTTGTGTTGTGGGTTTTGGTTTAATTTGATTGCCGGTGTGGCAAAATGCATTTAAAGTAAAAAGCATTTAAATTAAGGGCTTAGTCCTTCGGCATTTACAAGCATTTACTATTAATTAACTGGCTTATATTTCGATTCTATTCAAAATGTGTTTAGTTTGCTTATAATTCGTCAACAATTGTTCCACTCAGTATTTACGAAGCTACAGCAAACTTTATTTATAAAAAAGAGTTTTTCTATTTATGGAGTGGCAGTACGGAAAAAACAGGAAATCAATTTAAAAATTGAGCTCAGGAACTTCGCCCTTTGACTTGCTTATGTTTTACCAATAAAACTATGCTTTTCCCACAAAGTAAAGGCAGCTCCTTCCACAAGTTTCACATACATTTTCAGTTATAGCTCCCCTTTTCTACTTGAATTTATGATTTGCTTTTAATTAAAATAAATATTTCATGGCTTTCGATAAACAATCTGCAGAGGAGCACAGGAGCAGAAGGGCCAAGGCAACACAAGTCAAACTTTCGCCTCGAACTTGAGAGGGCAAAGTGGATTGAAAGTGAAAAACTCTTTGACTTTAATAATTTTTCTTTACTTTTCCGTCTCGTTTCAGGCATTGCCAATCCGAAAGGTGTAAATAATTGAGGCCCAAAACTTGGCCCTGTGTTTATCCAAGTTCAACTTGTGGTCGTTTGTTTCACTTTAAGCAGCATGACACTTTTGCCGACAATGTTTAAAGGCCATCCCAACAACTTGCAACTGTTGTCAAAACAGAATCTCAGTTTGCAATCTCTGATTCTCAGCTTTTACTAATCAACGATTGATAATAGAGTTTCGCCTGGAACGAAAATGGCAGCTGCTGTCTTGGAAATTAACGAAAACCAATTGGAGCTGGGCTGCGATGAATGCGATTATTACAGCTCCACAGAAACCGTATTCACCGATAATAGTACCCAAACCGATGGCTTTGATGATGATGAGTCTGAGCTAAAGCCTTTGAAACCCAGACTGAGTCAGATTGTTGAAGAGGACGCCGAAATGGAAGTGGCAGTCAAAGAGGAAGTAAACACGCAAGTGGAAACAAACGGTATGCAAAGCGATAGCAATGGGGTTAGTGATGTGAAAACCACGATAAACGGTAATGCCTCGAAAGAGGAGCAAGAAATAACTGAGGAGGAGCCTCCAGTTGAAGAGAATGTACCACATGTTGTCCAGGAGCTAGTTGAGTCCGACGATGAGGATGAAATCGACGACGTGACCCGGCTTGCGGGCTTGACTTTGGGCATGGGCTATGCCCGCATCATAGACTACGATAACTTGCGCATTATCGAGCATGTTATCGAAAGCGACGATGAGGACGATAACAATGTGGCTGCAGCCGGTACACCAGCAACATCAGCGGAATTGCAGCAGGCCTGCCAAGATTTGGTGTCTTTCATCGGTGAAAGCTATCAGGTAATCGAGAGGTCAGGTCATGGTCGTGAACCCCCGGCCACCTTGTCGGTGGTGGACAACAACAATAACAATCGAAGCAGCGAAGTATCCGCTAACGGTCGTGCCCCCCTCGTAGATCGATCAAAGTCTACCCGGAAAGTGCAGAACGGACTGCAGGCAAATCCAAACGTATCCACCAGTGCATCTGCATCTGCAACCAGCAGCAGCAGCAGCAACGTCAAAAGCAACAGCAGCAACAACACTGGTGCAACATCCACCAGCAGCGCGTTGATAAAGGCTTATAAATCGAATCTTACCCCATTGGCACCGCCCTTTCAACCCGCCGCCTTGAAGGCCAAGCAGCTGCAACAATCGTCGCTGGCCAGCGGCAACATGTCCTCGGTTACGACGACAACAACGACAGCTTTGGGTTATACCGCCTATGAGCAGACAACGGTTTACTATCAGCAGCAAGTGCAACAGCAGCAGAAACACCCACAACAGCAGCAACAGTTGTCACCCAAGCAGCAGCAGCAGCCGCATCAGCAGCAGCAGCAACAGCAGCCACTCTGCGCCCAACATGGAGGCTTGCCGCATATTCATGGCGCCCAACTGCTGCCCGTGCAGCTGATAGCCCTGCAACCGAATGGAGTAACGGCAGCAGCAACAGCAGCGGTAGGAGCAGTGGCAGCAGCAGCAGCAGGAGCAGCTGTGGCAGCGGCCGGAACTCCGGCAGCCACAGCAGCGGGTGGTGCCGCAGCAACGTCTTTGACTGGCGCCGCTTGGCCACTTGTGGAGGCGCCAATTTACATCGACATCAATGGCGAATATCGCAGCTATTGCCCGGCACATGGACCGCCGGCAGTGACAGCCCCAAATGGCGCCATCGCCCATCATCCCCACATTCATGCCCTTCCCCACGCCCATTCGCATGCCCATCCTCCCCTTTCGCATCACGCACAGCAGCAACAGCAACAGCAGCAGCAGCAGCAGCTTCATCATCACCATCAGCAACATGGGCAGCATCAGCAACATTTGACGCCATCGCCAGTGACAAATGTTAATGGAAACATAGCACAGGCAGCAGCAGCAGCCGTAGCCGCAGCAGCTTCAGCGCCTAGATTGCTGCTGCAACTGGACGCAGCAACTGTCCAGCAGCAGCAGCAACAGCAGCAACAACAGCATCAGCAGCAACAGCAGCAACAAATCGTGGCCTCTGGCAAGCGTAGCAAAGTTTATCGAGGTGAGTGGCCGTTTTATGACATTTGTTGTACAGTTTTTATTCCTGTCCATGATGCCCGGGGCTATTTGGGTCCATATAGTTTGCCCAAAGAATGGCCCATGCACTGCCAGAAAATAGTGGCACATCAAGTGTGAGCTTTAACCGTTCGTAGTCATAGTAGGTTCCTATGTGGATCCTTTTACATATTTCTCTAAATGGATTTTCAAACAGCTCACCATTACTTTTATGTATTTAAACAATGTATAATTATTTAAGAAATATTCAATTATCAAATATTTTACGAACAGTTGGGTTCGTACACATCATTTCTTTCTGTGCACTGACCACATATAGCGCCTGTACGATCTAAAGTGTCTTTCCTGTAACTTTGGCCATTACTTTCCGCTTTGATTCATGATGCCAACATGTGGGATGAGAGTTACATGAGGCACCCGAGACCCTATTTCCGCATCCCTGCCCCTCGTAGCCTCTTTTCGAAGCGTCTGGGTCTGGAACCGGGCAGGGACTTAATCAGTTAAGCAAAGCTAACTGAGATGGCAAGCTGACTTGGCCCTTTAGTGTGTGTGTCGTCGCAGTCTGGGTTAAAATTAATTTCGAAACCGTTGGGCGCTCCCTTTGTGTGCGGATTGTTTGCTTTTTGGGCCTGGCCAAAGGTAGCGAAAGCATTGGTTAAGTTCTTGGCTTGTTTGCCGGGCTTATTTGCCAAATAATCTGTTTGTTTGGCCATGCAATAAGTAGTTCTGGCCCCGGCGCTAGTTGACATAGGCAGGTAGGACTGTGTCTTGCCATCGAGAAGAGGCGACTAAACACGAAGCGCTGAAGGTGAATGCAAATTAAGTGGTAATTGTTTTAGCCGCAATCTTGGCAATGGAGGATGGACGATGCTTTATATAAATATATTATTTAAGAATACCTATCCCGAACATAGTGTCCTATGCCAACGTGTTCTGCGATCCGTGTCCATAGTATGTTTACTGAAGCAGTTGCACCTCTCGTCATCTATTATTTGGACTGTTTCTGCTCCTCCATTTATCGGTTGCACAATCCTCGACAGAAGCGCTGCTCCATTTGTCCGTCTTCATTGCCGACTATCAATGGCATCCGATTGGTTCGACACCTGGCAATTGGCCTCCAGTGATATGGCTGTGTCCCCTGTTGACTTTATCCGGCGACATCTAATCGGATTCATTTTTGCCATTTCAGCCATTTCAGCTGCGTTTCAATTTGCATTTGCCGCCGACCGAGTCCTGGGGCACTCATGTCCCTATCTGCTCGAGTTCGAGTTCGCCGGATCGCAGGGTAGTGCATATTGAAGTCATCACAGTTGGCGACACTCCCAGGCAATTTTCTGCGCCAACTTGACCATATCCAGCTGTGTGTATGCAGATGACACTGTGTCACCAGAGTTCCCGGATTCTTGCAGGCCCCCCTCCTCCTTTTTTCCCCCTTTTTCCCCGTTTCTCCCTTTTTTTGTGTGCTTTGTTTTTGTTCCACTGCCAAGTTTTCCGGGGAAGTGTTCTCCACATAGCTCCGCTCATTTTCAATGTAGATTTTTCCACTGGTCCGCCACACGCTGTGGTCTTATGGACTTCTCGATTTTTATGTTTGGCCCCATGCGACTTTGTTGCCTTGTTCCCCATACCATCTCCCATCTACCATCTCATTCTCCTTCTGCATTTCCCCCTCGGCTGTCCCTTTCGCACGCACTGGGTACAATTGGTGTCCATTTCCCATTGTTGCCTGCGCCGCTTTTTCGCAAATTTTCACTTACACATACGAATTTTGCAGTTTTTAACTATTTTTATTTTCTTTCCATGCCCGGCTATTTGCCAAAAACATTTTTTATCTCCGTTTAGCTATATTTGCCTCTACACCATATTTTTCGCTCTCTCTGTTTGTTCCCTGCCTTTTTTTAATGGGTTTTTTGTCTCCTAGTTTACATTTTTTATATTCATATATTCATGAATATTCTTACAACTATTTAAAATAATTTGTTTTTACATAGGTCGGTTTTTTCTGAGTCTAAATGTCGCTTAAAAAATATTGTAGCGGTTTTTACAATCAATGATTTGTAATCAATGACTATGATACTCTTTATATTTATATTTTATATTTATTTATTAAACACTGCATCTAGTTCCTTACTTTCAAAGGTCAGTTTCATCACAGTTTACATTAGAATATAGCTGAAAACTACTATTAGTTTTCGGTTAGTGTAGCAGAAATACTGCGGGAATTGGTTTCCTGGATTTTGGATTTTGAGTATCCCTTGGCTTGTTGGCTCTTTGGTGAGAGTAAAGTGCGTACCATGTGGCATGCATCATTTTTGCCAACTACACTCAGTCAGTCGACTGTCGCCATTGTCCATTGTCCACATCCCTGGGCAATGCACATCCTCGAATCCTCAGCCTCGTCCGCATCCATGTCCATTTCGATGCTCCCATGTCCAGTGTCAATTTCACCATTTCCCCTACCATTTCGCCTCTTGCCTGCCAGTTGAGCGGATTTCTTTTCCCGTTTTGCTCACTCTATGTTTTTTATTTCGTTTTTCGCTTTTCTTTTTTTGGGCTATGGCCAGTGCAGGATCAGCCGCCTGTTGTCATAATTTTAGCACTCACTGTACGTTCTGTTTTTTTGTTGTTATTTTTTCTTAACTGGAAATGCGTTTTCATCCCCTTCCAACGATTTTAATGTCATTTGCTCTGGCTGATTTTTTGCACTGACTCCGTTGAATTTGTTTATTTTTCATGGAGTAATTTATTTGGGACTCGTTGCCGCTGCCACTGTTTGTTGGTAGCTGGGTAGTTGGGTAGTTGGTAGCGGCATCCCATTGGTTTATGGCTTGTAAGTTGTTTATTATTAATGTTTGGCTTATGCTGGCAGTTGTCGGGCCTCCACTGGGCTGCTTTTTGGTTGCATTTGGTTCAGTTCAGTTCAGCTCAGCTCAGCTCAGTTCGGCTCGGTTTGGTTGGGTTTGGTTGCACTTTACGGGCATGAGCTCATAATGAAGTCATAGTTATCTGCCCCGCCCCCCGCATTTTTCCATATCTGTGGGCCATAAAATATACGCGTCGTATGCGTCATATTGCGACAATGCTCGGTATCCTCCCGTCCCCGTCTCCGCATCCGTCTCTGTTCCCGTTCCCGTTCCCATCCCCTTCATTTTCAGCTTCCGAAATTTTCCCGCTCCCATTTTCCAGCCGCACTGCACTGCATGCTCTTGTGCATTAGCAGCACTTATGTATTATTCGCATTAGTCATGCAGGGTCGGCTTTATGTGACTATGCGAATGATATGTACATTCGCACATAATACACGAAGCTAAAAATGGAGCAGGCCTTGGGTTTTTATTTCAGTTACCACAATAGTAATTTGTACTTAATTGTGCTTGAATTACCATTTTTTAATATATCCCAACAACTCAAATCTAGGAGAACGTACTTTGTAGTATTTTAATCAGGAGTAAAGGAATAAAAGCAGCAAGCGAAAGGCAAAGTAAATCAGTGGAATTTTCAAGTCAGTCGTGATAATGTTTAAGCTTTTGATGTTAGTTTTGTTCTGTGCGATAATGACCGAAGTGTGCTTGAGAAAATTATTGCTGACGAACCGAAATCTGGGTGTATCACGATGAATATTAACTTACTGTTGGAAATATTCAAAAGCCAATCGTACCTGGAAAAAGTAATAAACGATATATGGCCTGCAAGTGGTTACAAAGGGCTAAAAAGCAGAAAACTTTGCATATATGCATTGATCTCATGGAAATTAACATCGATACTACTCGCCAGGATACATTAATTGTTGTAGAAAGCGTTCACTCCACTTTATTGAAATGTTGATAATGTTTTTGATTTCGCAATAAAATGTGTCAATTTAATAATCAACTGGGACAGTTTTTTAATACTACGAAATGTACGTTCCTATCAGCAAACGTCAAAGTCAATATGCTGTGAAAATGTGCTGACATATAAAAACAATCCAATAGTGTGGTTATTATTTATTGCATTTCCAGATTAGTTAAAAATTTATTTCTAAATTGAAATTGAGAATGCGACTGATTTTATTCGATTAGTTTACGTAAAATATTTATTAATTTCTGGAATATTGATAAGTGAGTTCTTTGAAGAGCTGAAGCACGTGAATAGGAACTGTTTTCTGATTTATGATTCTAGATAAGCACCATCATTTGTAACTTAAATATTCCAATTAATCCTGTTTGCGATTAAAGCTTTGCGTGATTGAAATAATGCAACAATTCAAAAGTGTGGGTATTATTTATTTGCATTTCCAGATTAGTTAAAAATTTATTTCTTTATTGGAATTGAGAATGCGACTGATTTTATTCGATTAGTTTACGTAAAATATTTATTTATTTATTTATTTCTGGAATATTGATAAATAAGTTCTTTGAAGAGCTGAAACACGTGAATAGGAACTGTTTTCTGATTTATGATTCTAGATAAGCACCATCATTTGTAACTTAATTATTCCAATTAATCCTGTTTGCGATTAAAGCTTTGCGTGATGGAAATAATGCAACAATCCAAAAGTGTGGGTATTATTTATTTGCATTTCCAGATTAGTTAAAAATTTATTTCTTAATTGGAATTGAGAATGCGACTGATTTTATTCGATTAGTTTACGTAAAATATTCATTAATTTCTGGAAAATTGATAAGTGAGTTCTTTAAAGAGCTGAAACACGTGAATAGGAACTGTTTTCTGATTTATGATTCTAGATAAGCACCATTATTTGTTGCTGCGTGACCCTATAAACATATAACAAATTATATTTATTTTATTGGTTTGAAATATTTAATTGTTTACTTACATTTTAATGTCAATAGCTCTTTAAAATGTTGTTCAATAATAAACTTTAAAAAGCAGGCGATGTGGTGCAAGCCGCACACACTGTAAAAGTTTCTAATGAAATCCTCGCACTAAAACCGTGCAGTTGACGAAAATCAGAGAATCGAATTGGGATAGTTGGTCCTCGACAGGAAAAGCAACCAAGTGTTGACACCAATTTTCGCAACTTTCAATCGGCTTTTTGCGGGAAAGGTTCTTGTGGGCGGAACTTGGACGAACAATCCGGCTCAAGTCGAACTTAATTAAAGCGCTTTAAGCACTGCAGTTGTCAGAGAGAGGCCGACATTTACGCCTGGATTGTTTCACAAATTGGAGAGTTGTAGACCAAAAACCAAACACGACAAACAAGCAAAGTTTGTGTGCTTTGTTTGAATTTGTGGCCCCAGGATGTGGCTCAAATCGTTGGTGTTTTAGGCGTAAAATTTATCTCACCCTTTAAAAGCCTTTGCGAATAATAATGGCGGGGCAGGAAAAAAAAAGTGTGGATGCTAAAAACGCTTGAACCAAAATTATGTGCTCTTATAATTGCGGCACAGTCTGGCCACAGATTTAATTGCAAGCCCCGCGGGGAAATCCGGAGATATGGGAAGACTCCAAGACACTGGCAAGTGCAACAATTGAAAATGTTGCGGCTGGGCTTTTGGGTGGTTCCAAAAGTTTCTTAGTCATGGCCAAAAAGTTTCTGAAGCTGCCAAGGAAAAGTGCATACTGTAGTGGAATCCACCAGCCCTTTTGGTCCCATCCTCCTTTTTTGCGAACACATATGTTGGAAAAGCTGCGGTTGCCTTCAACTTTGTTAAACGCCACAACCGTGTTTGCTTAACCCCCAAACAAAACCCCAGGAAAAAATTCTTAGACTACTAACTATGCTTTACTTTGTCCACCGGGTGTTGCACAACTTGATCCTGAGCACATATATCTATATATGTTCATACATGCCTTCTCACATACATATTTGTTCAGGTGGGCAGGAGTGGAATTTATGGGCCAAGTGGCGTATGCGTGATGGGGAATTGATTTAATTTGTTTTAGTCTACGCAGCAGGAACTGAGACCATGCAAGTGATTTAGCCGTACAAATACAGACAGTTGTGTTAAAACTACCAAGTCTTTAAGGGATACGGGTTAAATAATGAATGTGGGCAGAAGAAGTTTTAATAATGTGCTACGGCTTATGGTAATTCACTTTAAGTGCTTTAAACTGGAAACTATGGCTGCAACAAGGTATTTTCGGTAAGCCAGCGAAACATTGCGTAATCAATTGTAAATGAATAACTAACTTAATTATTCCAATTAATCCTGTTTGCGATTAAAGCTCTGCGTGATTGAAATAATGCAACAATTCATAGGTGTGAAATTAAAACAGAGGCTATTAATATGGTAATTTAATTCAAATGTCTGTTTTTGTAGCATGCACATTACATACGTATTGCTCGTATTAATTTTTCATATTAATATTAAGTAGCTTAAATTCAATAACACTTTAAATTTTACAAGTGCTTTACAACAACTGTTCCACGAAAATTGCTTGGCTTGTGTCACATCTTTAATATTAAATAAGTTCCAGGACTTCTATTCTAGACACTTGACTGCATTTTCTTTTCGTTTTTACCTTCCGAACTGTTGGCAAAAAGATTCCATGATAATGCGTTTGACAGTTGCAGTAGTTTCTCCTTTTCTCCCCATTTTTTCACATATACATATATATTTGTAGACACCAGCTTTATTTGATTTCAATTCAGTAGCAGTGTTCTAAAGTTTTGAAAACTCAGGTCGCAACCAGGAATATATCCTGCTGAAAATCCCAAAAATATAGCTTCGTAAATTGGTGTTTTTTTACCAACTGTTTTTATTATATTTGCCTCTTGTTTTGTATGACTCTTTTGGTTGTACAAATAAATTGAATTAAATAGGTATTTAAAATTCGCCTCCGAATCATGAATTTCTCCGTCTCTTGTTTTTCCCGTGACTTTTTTCCTCACAGTTAGCCAAACTCTTTTAGCTGTTGGCAGTTTGACACGACGACAACTTGCAGAGTGGGACAGAGAGGGCAACAGGGCAACGAAAGAGACGGAAACAGCGCGAATGCAATGCATATGTAACTTTAACTCTCGCATTCATTCTATGACACTTTTTTCGCTGCTTCCGCTGAGCAATTTACCAGCAAGTTAGGTTTTATATTCAATTTAAAGAAACACGTATCTCAGATGTTCCAAGTTAAATGGTTTTTGCTTTAAAGTAGTTTTTGATTCACCAATGTTTGTTTGATTTTTAAAAATTAAAGATAACTATTTGGAAAAGCATCCCGTTTAAAATACAAATCAAAATAACAAAATTTTGGGACTCCGTCGGAATTGCATTATTAAATATTATTTCCGTGCTTGAATCCCACTAGCGGAAACCTAATTTTCAGCTTGCTAGCTGTAATTGAAATCCCTGTTCTTGAATATTCTATGAAGCGATTGTCGTACAAGGGTTACGTGTTTTAGCCAAAACGACAATTTGCATACGAAACTGGTAAAAGGTGAAAGGGTGTGGGAAAGCGGAAAACTGAGAGGGAAAGGTGGCCAGAAGGGAGAAGGGAGAAGGAGGGCAACGGGTTTCTCCATGCAATCTTTAGTGTCGAATGGTGCCAAGTTGGAAATGCACTTTTTATGTTCGCATGGCGTGCAACGTAACAAATTTACCCGTAGACAGATTGCACATGTGTACCGTTTTGTAATGTTATACAAGTAACACATGCACACACTCTGAGCTACACCGCACACAGATATTTAAAAACACAGATACTCCGTACACACAAGGACATCTTTAAAAACAGGCAAAGTCTGGCAAAAGTTTCCATGTTGGCCACGGAAAGAGGGAAAATGGCTAGGGAACGGGTCCACAAATGTGAAACAAATTGTTTAATGTTCTATCTCCTTCTCTGTCACAGTTGCTACTGTCTCTTACTCTCTGTCTTCTTTATCTCTCTTCTTCTTTCTGTGTACACCCCGAAGAACATTTGTGTTTAAGCACTAACTGCGATTTAAACCATCTTGCAAAGGCGTTTAAAAGCAAAGTATCATTGCATACTTTTCAGCCGTTATGTTGTTTAAAATCTTGAAGAAATAACAACATGAATTTATATTAACTCCTTAACCACAGTTTAATTTCATTTTGTTTTGGTTGTATAATATTACTATATCAACAGTTGATATCTATTGAGTAATCCTTCTAAACAGTTTTGATCATATCATTTTATAGATACTGTGCTTCAAAGTTGTTTCCAGTGCATGTGCGTGCTTAGCTCGGTTAAGTTTGTCGATGCGACAATTTCTCGACGTCGACAATTGCAGGGAGTTTCGTAATCGCACGTTTATTACCTCTATTTGGATATATTTCCCCCATTGTCTCCGCATCTCTATACTCCCTAATCTCTGTCCCTTTCCTCCTAAAGAACATCAAAATCATGGCTTAATCGCTCTGACTTGTTGTGGCTAATTGCAATTTGAAATGCTCCATGAGATGAGATGAGCTAAGCTGACTTTGATTTGTCCTAAGTCGGCAATTCTCACACAGTTTTTGTGTCAATTTACTGCAAGGGTGAAAATTGTGTAGGGACTTTGGAATTCAGACGTTCTTTTCTTCCTTCATGGCTCGAAACAATTTTGTAAGATTTGAAAAAGCTCTCTGCTCTATCACCTTTAAATTGCGAATAACCCCAAACTTCGTCTTAATCATAAACTTCCAGATGCTAACTTCGATTCATCAATCAATTTGCAATGTTAATCCGGCTTTTGCTATGACAAATGATATTCGTGGGGCGTCGTTGAAAGTCTTTGGGATAATTCATAAATCAGAGGCCTTACAAGGCCTAACAAATTTCCACAGGTAAACAAAAACAGACACGATGAATAAATAAATTGCGGCGACATGTATAAAATGAAAACATTTGCACAAATGCATAATGACAAATAATTTGTGTTACGAACTCATTTCGCATATTGTAGCAGGGTGGAATGAAAAAAAGTGAGAAAAAATACGAAACAAAACTTTTCCGCCAAGTAATTCTCATGATTTCAACTTTGAACTGAGTCTCTGCTGTCACTTTTTCAAGTCGCGTCTTTGCTAATTTTTCGTACCCACCTTCATTTCTTCAAATACATACACAAAAAGGAGGAAAACTTCAAACTTGTTAGATAGGAAATTTTCCACCGAGCCTCGACATTTTCCCCTGGCATTTTTTTTCTGACAGGCTTCAAGTTGAATGCGCTGGGGGAACACCCGAAATTTATGCAAATATGTTACAGTTTCTGGGGGCATCTCCCGGCATCTCCCGGAATCTCCCGGCATTTCCTCTAGTTTTGCTCGCCCACTCAAGTACCCCCGTTGTTGGCCTGTCTGTTTTCTCTTTTGGAAAACTTTTGCCTTGCGTTGGCCTAAAATGTCGTCTTGGCGCCAAAGTTTTTCCTTAGTCCCGCACACTTCACTCTTGTCTTTGGAGAGTTTCAGTTTCTTTTCGCCGGCAATGATTACAGGCCAACTCGAAAGTTGCAAATTAAAGGCACCGAAAAGTTGACCACCATCGCCACTTGAAGGCCTCGATCAGGCTAATCCTTTAACTTTCGTTTCCTTAGGACGTGTGTTTACCCTAACTCAATTTCCCCGCATGGCTTTAGCCAGTAATTACCCCAAAACAGTAGATGCAAACTGACGCAAACAAAAGGCCCTCAATTACAATTGCGATTCCCCGGCGAATGTTTAACCATCAACACGACACCTGTCCGTCCGAAAATAAATTTTGGGCCTTGATTGTGGGGTGCGAGTGTTTGCCGGTGTGGTTAAGTAGAGCATCAAATATTCAAAAGGTGGGCGTTGGTTGGTCGTGGTCGGCACAAAAGCGGCTCAACAGTTGCCGCCCCTGGGAAAATCGAAGGATATTCAGGCGGAACAATGGTGGCAAATCCTACAGGGCTGCAATGGGAAAAAAGTGTTGATATGGGCACTTTGCAACCGCAATTGACTTAAATTGTATGCCTTTATTCAACTTTGTGTACTCACACATATATTTTTGGAATGCAATGCCTATATTGTATTTTTGCTTTAAACTGAAAAAGGAGCTTATCATAAACACTCCATCTTACTGATGATTTTTTTAAATTTATAAAATGTAGCAAATAGCTTTAAGGCGTTAAGATTCTGGGATCAACAATGGCATGGCTGTTATAATATGGCTGTGATAATATGACAAATAGCATTGGCCACACCAGAAACAACGTTTAAATTTGCTGCGATAAAAGATACAAGCAATACCAATAGACAAAAGCAGTTATAGCCACATACATTAGCAGCAGCAACAGTAACATGAAAAGCAACAGCAGCAACAACAATTGAAATTGCGAAAACCAAACCAATTACCGCAAAATAATAGAGCGGCTTGTAGAGTATCTGATCCGGAACCACCCACTAAACCACCCGAATTTCCACCAACTCAACAACAACGAACAATGCCAAATTTGCCCGCTATTATGTCGAAATTAAAGCTCATTCACCGACATTTTCGTCCCCAATGAGGTGTGTGAGTGTGTGTGATCCAGTGTGAGTGCTCCAGTGTGTGTGCTTGCGTGCTTTTGTTATTTTAATCATGGCCAACAAGGCGAGGAGGCCAAAAGTAGGCGTGCCTATGGCAATAAACTGTCAATTTTCAATTATGTCCATGACGTGTGAAAGCCACCTTCATGGCCCGAACCGAACCTCCTTTTCGCTTTTCTGACAGGTTCTCTGATATGGCCAACACTTTGGCCTACTCACCCACACATACATGCACACAGGCACCCCACAATGGCCCACAAACACGAAGACACTGAGTGGGACAAGCCTGACATTTTGGGGATATATGTTACACCCGATCTCATTGAATCGTGCGGCGAGCCACGTTCAATGTGCCACCGGCTTAGCCTTGTCCATTAAATACACCGAAAAATGTGCGGATCGTGTTGCATCTTTAATATTATCTTTAATATTACGCTCTTAAAAATAACTAAGGAAATTCCAAAAATAAGAAAGAATTTTTAGCCATTATTACAAATTATTACAAATATTTGAAGTAAAATACCTAATAATACGCTATATAAGCAGAACAATATTTATTAGAAAAGAAATCATATTTATGTGTTAATTTTCTGAGAAATACTCTATTCTGTGTTTTCTTTTTTATTACGCCTATGAACACATTTCGACTAAATAATATATACTAAATTATTTCTAACATTAATATAATAGCACCCAATTTGTTTCTGTGTAACTGCAATTTCATTCCCCATTAATTTTCAAACATCCGTTAATATACATTTGAATTTGCCAATATTTAGAATAAGATCTCAAGCTTTTAGCCTACTTATCGTCCGTTGACAGACGGATTCCTGGAAAATCTGTAAGCCGTAAATACGAATGTCATAGTTATCATATAATAATCTCCAACACAACAATGGTCAGCAGCATGTGACAACGAGGGCAGGTTTTAAAATATCTAACTTTTAATATCTAACAAATATCAAGGAAATTACCTTCGCAAGTCGCCATAAGCCACTTTTCTTTTCAGTATGAGGCAGTTGTTTAAGGATTTCCAAAACAATAAATACATCACATAGAAGGTTTAACTAAATTACAACTTTTCGTTTTGTGAAATCTTTTGTTAGCCCTGTTAAACCGATTTATTATTATACGACAACTTTCCAGCTACCATGTTTGGCAATATTTTATTGGCCACGACTCGTCCCATTCCAGCAGGAAAAGCTGGAAAACCCCCGAAGCGACCCACGTTGGCCAGTCCAATTGTTCAGTCCTGTTCATGACATTCATTAGCTTCAATGGGAAAGTGTTTCATCCGACAAACCGGGGAGCGGCAAGGAAACTGGAATGCCGGACAGAAATGCGGACCGGGACAGGAGGCAGACAATTGCTCCATTCAGGCAGATGAATCGGACACAAACCGAATCCCAATCCCTGAAAGGCAGCCCCCAACTGCCGCCCATCGTCCGTGTTTATGTCATCGGCATTGTTATCCCTGTCATGCTTTATGCTTTATGTTTACAACCCGATTTTTGTACCCTGCCCCTGCCTCTGCCCCATGTGTCCTGCCACAAAGTGTCCTTGTCCGTGCGGCTGGTGTCGTCAAGTGCAACACTTGCGGCCATCTTGAGCGCATTGAATTATCCTCATCATTATTGGAGCAGTGCCGTTTGTATGGCTGTTATTACGGCTATCATGACACTCGGGGAAATAACACCAAGAACTGAGATTTCTATATAAAAGTGATTTTTGGAGCTATACAGTTTTTTCCCTTTTATAATTTTATTTTAAACGAACCAAAAGGTGAAAATACCAGTTTTTAATACATATTGCACCTTAAAACTAGCTTTAACTATTCATTATTTCAATTATCAGAATTGAATTTGATGAATGATGATGAACCAAATTAATCACTACTAAATTAAATGTATATTCATTAGAAGGGAGTTTATAATCTAAAAAAGGCAAATCTCCGAAATATAGGCTCTTTGTGGGATAACATTTCTCTCAGTGGCTGGAGGAGGGATGACTCCTTGGGGATGAGGATGTAATTGCTGTGGATATCAGGAAAAGATATTTCTGCCTCAGGAGGAAAGCACAGAAAATAGAATTTTTCAAAATCTGATGAATGCTTTGGCCTGCAGGTTCTATTTTAGGATGCTAAGCAAACAATTTGTATGCCGGCACATTTTCCTCAATTTTTTTCCTAGCTGGACGGCAATTATTCAGAAAGTCATCCCCGTTGTTATTGCATCATCATAATGGAAATTATTGGTTTAGGGCTTGCATCGATTTTCGATTTTATGACTTTGGGTTGGCAAGTGTTGCATTACAAATTGCTTAAAGGAAAAGACAATGGCCGCAAAAGGAGTTCACAAAAAAGGGGGAGAAATGACTGATGAAGGCTTTCGGTTGGCAATTATTTGGATGGCCAAAAAATGAGAAGTTTATGGCGTTTCCTTACGGCGAGTGAAAGGTTATTGATGCTTTTATCTCTTGGCTGCCCGAATCGCAATTGTGGGTTGAATGGTTAAATTTTATACTGCTTGAGTTACCAAATTGCTGGCTGATGGTTTTTACGTAGCGATAGAAGGAAGTGATTTTTTGGCTGCGCAGTGGGAAAACGGTACAGGGTTATTAGCTTGAAATCCTAAACTACCTCTCTTCAAAAGTTATGTAATTTGATTAAATTTACCAATTAAATATAAAGCCTTGAGTTCGTCTGAAGTTTTAAGAATTTCCTGTTGCCCCATGAATGAATTTCCATCGATGGGATGGCAATGTATTGCATTTCATTATTGGCAAACAAGAGTTTTCTTTATTGTGACTTCCCTGTCATCTGATTTCCCAGTCTCTGTGGCAATTTGCGGCAAGTCTGTTGCAATTGGTTGCTTACAACAGCAGCAACACCAAGTGCAGCAGCAACAGCAGCAGCAACTATAATAAGTACCAAGGGCTGGATGAAGTTGAGAGGCTGCGAATGGCGCTTGGTGTTGACGGCATTGTTGTTATGACTACCACTTGCCATCCGCGATGTTGTTGCATGTTGCTGTTGTGCATCGGTTCGGTTGGCCGTTGTTGCACCAACAGCTGTCACGTTGTTGCTGTAAGCAACAGCAGCAACAGCCACTGCAGCAGCACCAGCAGCAGCAACATCGACCGCGGCCCAAGTCTGCGCGAACATGACAGAAGATGACGCTGCCTGATGATGAGGTGGCGATACTTTGTTTTCTGGCGTAGAGTCTCTGGAAACCAGAGGTACGCGGTGGTATATACGCAAACACGGAGTAGTGATGAGGTTTATGCGGCTGGATTTGACATAATGAAACAGAAATGACGAGACGCTTTTCTGGAACTAGAGAGAGTTCTGAAAAGTTCAAAACCATTATGTATGTCTTAGGAATTTACTTCCACTTTTGTTAAGCTAAGTTTAAAACACGTTTAAGCTCATCATAGCCCTTTAAATATGACACTGTTCTTTATAATTTGTTTCTTAATTTAGTTAACTTCTGCTTAAAATTTCTGATTTTTTTTATTGGTAGTTAAAAGTGTGCTGTTATAAATTTAAATCTAATCCATACCATGTTGCATACTTCTGACAATATTCAAAATCAATTTTATCTCTGTGCACTGTGCTTAAATATTTAGCAAAAGTTTTACATTAAAAAGAAACTCCACGATGTTTGCATTCCCATAATCGGTTGGTAATACGGCTGAATGTGGCTTTCAGCTCCCTCCATGGTTGTCAGTTCATCTATCGCATTTTCTCTTCCTGGCTCTTCGGTGCCTGCCACCTCCTTCCTTTTATTCCATCATACCCTTGTTTCGTCTGCTGTCGCTGCTCATCAACTTCAGTTGTTGTGTCGCATTATGCAATCAATTTTTCAAAACTGCACAAACTCGACTGCAGCAGCAGTGAAGTGGATCTATGGAGAGGTGCCGTAAACCCTTAATAGAGTTGGCGAATTTAAAAAAGTTTAAAAATAAACTGAGTGAATATAGACATTAAATTGAAGGAAAAAGTTTTAAATCTTAAAGTGTTAATCAAAAATTAAAGGTCACATTAAGTATTTCAACCTTCTAAGAATATATATTAAATATTATTTTAAGCACGTAGTATTTTTAGTTAAAAATATACATTTTATATTATCATAATATACATATCATGTTCGCTCCGAAAGAACAATGTGTCGGCCCCACTGAGATTACCCAAAAATGTGCGCCAAAGTTGATTATAAAACGAGGAGTCCACTGAAAGAAGGAGCAACTGAAAGCACAAGCGGCGAATGGCTAAGTGCAACTTTAATTGGGGACTTTGAAGCTTTTAAGTTTTTTTTGTAACTGCCGCATTAATGCGATCTTAATGCAAAAATGCTCGTAATTACATTTTGGAATTCGGCTTGAGTGGCTTATCTTTCCACCCTTTTTCGCTTTGGCCTCTTTTTGCCATATTGTAATTCCTTTTTTGGCCTGACCACGTGGCGTATGCTTCATTTGACGCGTTTGGTGGCTTTTGTGCCCTGGCTGTGTTCCCACAAAATTTCCAACAGCTTTTCAGCTGGCAACAGGTGAAAATTCTCATTTCATTTTGGGGCTAAATCAACTGTAAAAAATTCAAATGCCTTATCAGCTTAAGCTTCTGCTTCAATGGAGCTCAGCTCGTGGGTGTGAGTGTGTTTGTGTAATATCTGTGGCTTTTCCGGAGTATCTGTGTGAGCCCAGAGCACATTTGTGTGTGCTCGTCGTTGTGCCACATGATGAGCTTTCTGACTTTTGTTTGCTGTCGGCTGTTTGCGGAGTTTGCCGCCGAATGAATGCAAATGAATAGGAGAATGGCTTAAATTGCAATTGAAACTGTAATTGAGTTGGCCAAAAAAAAACATAAAAAAAGTTTGTAGGTGGCAGTCAAGTGTGCTCAAAGCTTGAGGCGAATTATTTTGATAGCAGATTGTCGGTGCGTGAAGGCAAAATTGTGTACCATGCATGCCCTTTTCACCATGCTGCAAAGTGACTCCCAAGCGACCCCCAAACTGGCTTACATAATAAATTGATATTCCTGACGCACTTTTGAGGTGAACGGTAATCGAAATGCTTTTCCATTTGCTTTTTAGTCTCTCAAAAAGAAAGGTGTCCTCGGGGGAGAACCTGGTGAAATTTGGTGAAATGGTTTTGGGGATATGGAATAATGATGGAGATTAGATAGAAGCATGATGGAGTGCTCGTGTTTGGTGTGTGGGCTAATAAATGACAGTAGATAACCAGATTGCTGTTTGCACTCAATGCGGCCAAAGGCATGTGTTTGGAGTTGAATATGTGCGCATCAAAGATTTTCAGAGATTTTTTTGTAAGTCCATGCTATGCTAATTCATCTTAATTACGTTTATATGTTGAATCTTTATTACATTTGAAAACTTTTATGATAATTTAAGTCATAACAATCCCCCTGTCTGAATTCCGAGCCGAGCACTTACCATGACACTATTATATAATGCTGCAATAGAGCGCACAGAAATTATACCACTGAGAAAAGCCATTCATCATGAACGTATGAAATTGTTGGGAGCGAGAGCCTTTGAGTGCATATTAAAAGTAAAATTCGAATTTCGCTTTTTGCGGAATCATTGCTGCGCTATGAATTTACTTTCTCAAATGCAAAAATTGCTTACCCATTTCGGTTACAGCGCCGCACCTTTTCCCCTTTTTTTTATTAAAGGTAACCCAATGATTTGTTCAAGATTTCGGGAAAATACGAAAGTATTAAGAATAACGACTTTTGGATACCCTTCGAAATCTGAATCAGGTTTATATTTCTATTAAATTTGTTTTAGAGAAAGTTTTTATTTATCTGCGTATTTTAGCTATTGATGAAGCACTTTTATTATATAAGTAACGTTTTTCTATTATCTATTTGCTATATTTGTATACTTTGCTTTCTATCATGACACACAATTTGAAATTTATGGGAGGAAAGTTTTGTAGGAACAAGCATTCCCGGTCTTTCTAGTTTTTTCTTTTTTTTTAATTCGTGAAACTATTGACTATTATACTCTCATTATAGAAGGGGCAAAAGCGAAAGGTGCCTCGTTGTCTCGTTGTTTATCAAACCAAAAAAGAGGTGGAAAACTGGGGATATTGGGGGGAAATAAAGTGAGGAGAGTGTACCCCCAAACAAGTTGCATGTACTTGAAGGCGCTTCGAAAGGGAATAGTCCGCTTCACGAGAAAAACCCACTTGAATGGAAAACCAGGGAAAGAAGCCCGGTTACAAAAATAAAAAGCTCCAGAAATATAACCGCAAATAAATGTCACGAATGAAGTTTAAGGAAAAGCGAAGCAACAATTGCTATAGGACCGGGTGTGAGTTAAAAAAAAATACAGTCTGGCGAAAATAACAGTGCGGAAAATCCGCTCAGCAAAGCACAAAAAGTGGCAGAAGGGGGGAAAAAAAATTAAGAAAAATCCCAAGCGCGCTGGATAAGTTTTCCCAATGTGTGTTTGGGTGCGGAAAGTCCCGCAGCGACTATTTGCCTGCAAATGACTTTGAAAGTGCGCATTTATTTCAATTCTTTTGCTGCAGAAGCTGTCGCCTGTCCACAGCACTCTGAATGCGGCCCAACTTGCGTCAAAACTAATGAAGCGTTCAACTGCGAGTCTGGTTCAACTATTTGATTAGCTTCATTCAATGGAGCCAGCGGTTTCGCACCAAATTATTGCCTTCTAGAGGTAACTTTTTTGGCTTGTGCATATAGAATAATAATTTAAAATAATGATATTCATGGAATATAATATTATTTAACAGAGTAACTTTCTCATAAGTATTTGTAAAATTATAAATTGGTCTTATGTTTTTGTATGATACTTTTGTTCACTTCAATGAGAATTTTCAAACTATATACATTTACTATCGAAACTAACCCATCTTACAATATTCCAACTTCATGTAATAATGGGTAGTTATACGTCGTAAGCCAAAACATCCGGTGTTTTTTCGTTTGACTTTGACTTGTAAATCGAATAGTGGACTTTTCATTCACCAGCGCCCATCGATTTGCGATTAAATTGGTGTGAAAATCGCCTATTTCCCCAGGATTTACTTTGAAAAGAAACAAACGTAGCTAAGGACGGTTTGTTATTATTTACTTACTTGTTTCAGGAGGCACACAATTTGTATTGTTGATACAAGAGATTTGTGCTTTAGTCGCAAATATATTTTGAATAGCATTAGCGCGTCAATTGACAATTTTAGGCGAAATTAGCATAAATACACAGCAGGTTTGGCAGGAATATCGAATAAACCAATACAATTGTTGTTTCTCTGTCTTAATGTAAGCTGAACTAAATAGGTAAAAGTTAAAGCTGCAAAGTTATTTTTAATCAAGAGAATCAAGACATTATTTCAGTTCGACATTATCCACACTGTATTAATCAAGGCTTCTTCAGAAGGCAACCGCTGTTAGTACTTGCAGTTTTTAACATGCCTCCAGTTCGTTCTCAACTTAATAGCCACCCTCATAGTTAAACAATTAGCGCATAAAACCAAAAAAAAAAGAGGAAAATTAAAAAGAAAGCGTCTTTCAGTCACGCCAACGCGGCAAAAGGCTCCAGGCTTTCAGCTCATTATGTGAGCAGTCGTGGGAAAGGAAGCAAAAAAGTAAACAAACAGTGAATGCTGGCTATAAGCAACGAATATATTATAAAGTTTTCACACCATGAAATGAAGTAAATGAAGTAATTAATTGCGGCAGTAGGTATGTAACTATATTTCGAGTACAGCGTTTAAAAAATGTTCAATTGATGATGTTAGTATATTAATATAACTCGAATTCCAATCTACAAATGAAAAGCTTAGTCCAGACCATCTTTCAACAAACACAAACCAATTTCCACCTGTTATTAAAGTCAGCAAAGTAATTTCTTTGCTCACGAAAGTATGCAGTCATTTTCACTTTTAATTGGAAAAGCATTTCCCAACCTTGCGTGACGCTAAATATTCTGACCTCTAACAAACTACCCTAATTGCTTAACATACGTTACAGTTTAAAAATTAAAGATTGCCTATTGAATGGACTTATTTGACTCCGGGGGGTTTCTTTAGATTAAAAAAAACAATCTCAATAAATGATGTGAAATTGTTTTGCCAATCCTATGTTTATGTGACAAAAGGTCAGACGAAAGCAATAAAATTGGTCGAACGCGTTTTTGTGTTGACAGAGTGCTTTTATTTTGTTATGTTCATCAAGTTCTCGATAAATAAATAATGGGAAATATTAGAGAAAATACTTTTGAGCTCATGTAATAATGTGCTCTGAGAGGAATATTGGAATTTTTCAACGAGTTTTAAAATTTTTTTAAATTAAAATAAAAGGAAATCATTTAATTGTGTTCTGACGTTTTTAATAATATTAACTTTTTTCTAGATATTTAATTTATTTTATTTAAAGATGTGATAAAATGCTGTACTACAAAAAATGGTTGTTCCTTAAAAATATGTACATCCCTTTTTATTTACTCTATTTAACAGGCAGGCATTTCAATTTAAAATCACGTTGATTCTGGTGGATTTAAGCACGCACTTTGTTGGGGGAAAAATGTCTGGGAAATCCGAAGGAAAAGAGGGCTCTGGGCCTCTGGTATTCCTGGCTAAAAGCTGCCTGCAGCTGGCGCCAAATGCAGGAGCCTCGGCTTCCCATCCATCGTGATGCGTTGGCCGCTCCGACTGCCAACTAAATGTCAGTTAGAGTAAGCTGCCCCCCTTCGACCCCTTCGCCCCTTTTTGCCTTCCAGCCTTAAGACCCCAACGCCCCTGGATGCCACGCCCATCAGTTCTTGTACATGCATTTCAGCTTAGGACTGCAGAATTGGAGGAGTGAAGAAAGCGGGGGGAGCGGGGAAGCGGTGGCAATGGATGGAAACTAAGGCACGCAGTTTTCCGATGCATTTTCATTGTTAAGCAAACATTTTATGCTACTGCTGCTATTAGTGACACTCGTTAGCATGTTGCCACCACACCCCCCAGCGACCGTCTCCACCGTCTCGCTGCCACACCCCCACGCCCACACGCCCCCATGTGCAAATATTTTGCTTACAATATACTCGTTTACCCGACATGCATATGCATATTTTCCGAGCATTAATTTGATGCGAAGCGTCGAGCGAAAAATGTCAGCACGTTTGTCATAGCGAGCGAAGCAAAAAGAGTCCGAGAAAATGCTGGAAAATTGCAGGGAGCGTAAAAAGGAAATAAAACTACGATGCTAAAGTGGGCAAGCACAAACTTCGGTTTAATTTTTATTGCATGTAAGGACCTGGTTGTGAGCATTACATTGCTAAAGGATGGGCGGAAAATTGCGGTCAATTTAGGAGGGGAATTTCTGCTCCCTAATGGAAAATCGCACAACAGTTCGAGGAAAATTTCAGCAAAAATTCAACAAAACTCAGTTTGTGTTGTAGATTTATTCCTGCATTCTCACCCCTTAATTAAACAAGCTATCATACTGAAAATTACATTTTAACCCCTTTTAGAATGAAATTCGATCTAACTGTTGCATTGAGAATGGGAAATTGCGAATCTGTTTGAGGAACATTTTCTGCATAATTGTATCCTTTTAATTAACGAACCTCTTCCCATTTCTTTTGAAACCAATAACAAATTTGATTTTTCTAGCTGTTAAAGTCCTAATTTCGATTGGCATTTTATCAGCGAACTATCAATCGCTAAAATGTACTCGGCAATAAATTCTTTGCTCAATATCTGCCGGAAAACTCTCTCAGCTTGAAATCGTAAATTGAACACTTAAGTACTTATGGTTAACTTGACAACAAGCGCAGGGAAAGAAAAACTAACACGAAAATATCAGCCGAAAACTTTCTGATTTTGCATTGGAAATGAATTCCACGGAACTCGACGAAACGAATTCTGTAATGCGCATATTTATAGTCCTTTATGCATTTGGGTGCCTGCAATTTGAAGATTTTAAAAGTTTTTATTTATATCTAAACTTTATTACGAAATTCGAGCAAGGTCGTCTTATCAGTATTTTATTTGGTTCGCCTTGAGTCATTTCAGACGCTTACGATTTTGTTAAGGCATTCGACTTATTGAATTTTTCCTTTCGTTGTCTTTTTAATTTATTTTGATGCTGTATTTTTTAAGGCGATTTTCCTTTGAACTGATTGTTTTTTTCTATAAGCGCCTTAGAAATGAACAATTTTGCTATGCATTGCGAGACGCGAAATAAGTGCACACAGCATTGCAAATTAAATAATTTGTTCTCAGCTCATTTTATTTTGCATTTAAATGGTTCCGTTGAGTTAAGCATTTTTTCGAACAAAACAAAGTCATCAATTTGTGAAATATTTAGAACAACAAAAACTATATGCGAGCATTTAAATTTGTAGCCTGCTTTCGGGCGCTTCGAATTTTGTGCGCGAATATTGCGTATACGACATGTGGATCATGCTGCCTTGCCGGAAAAACTGTTGACCACTTTGTCTAACTAATTGGATATTCAGCTTAGTGCTCTATTTTCCATTTAGCTATGAAAATAGAGCAGCTATTTGTGTGAAACAAATTTGAATGATATTTTTACGGGTCTATTTAAAAGCCATTTAACTCAGTTTTTTATTAATAAATTGTATATATTGTTTAGTCTTAATTAATTTAATTAGTACTTGGTTTTGTTTAATAAAATTGGTCGGGCTTGCGATTATTTATGTTGATATTCCATCTGTGTTTCTCACAGATTTCGCTCTCTGACCTTTGCATTTGAATTACACATAAATCACAGCGCCAACAAAATAAATATGTTTCTCGATTTTCCACAATTTAGCTTGATGCTGTTGGACATTTGGCATTTTTTGCACCACAGCCACTATGCAATTTACCTGCGTTTATTTTTGTATTATTTTTTATTGATTATTACTGCCCACCAAACGTAATGTTTATTATAATGATTTGGCATTATATAAATGTGGGCAAATTATCGTCTGCAGCGATGTAAAAGAAGTGGGATATTTTATGGGCTTAAATTATATGAAATTAATCACAAGCAAATGATTTTCAAATTGATTGAAGTTGAGTGCTGAATATGAGTGGCATTTATGGGGATAACATCGCATTTTTATCTGTTACTTTATGGCACAAATGTTTTCAGCATTTCAAATAGCTCCTTGAAAAGTCATTGCCAAAGCTTTCGAGGCTGCTTTTAACTCCCATAATTCACAGCTCACTGCTCTGGCACAAGCGTATATATTACAACATGAACCCACATGGCTCATCGCTTTCACACTAAATCTGAGGTCACCGTCATCTGCTCCTCGGGTTTCTGCTGCTGCTTTCAGCTCCCTTAGAACCTGTGCAAATACATCATAAATAAATAACTGGCTCGGCTCTACAGCCTGTGCACCAATAAACAAGAGACAACTCTCGAGTTCCCCGACTATCAGATACCCGTTACTCACTTAGTGAAAGTGCGAAAAAGAAAATACAACATATTTCTGGCAATAGAATATATACTTTATTAATAGAAAGATGTATACTATATATGGTCGGCAGCGCTTTCTTCTACATTTTACAAACTTTCCAACGAAAATTATTATACCCTTTTCTCTACAAGTAACGGGTATATTTAGGAACTCATCGGTGCATTTTAAAAATATACTTACCGCCTTTATACATATATAGTACAGAATTTTATAGAATTAAAAAAGGTTCAACGTGTGACCAGCAGAATTTTCAACTAAATTTTCTCATTTTCCGCGCATTTCCTACCTAATTTTCCAGATGCTAATGGCTCAGTTCTCAACTCCACTTCATTAGCTGGTGGCCACGCCCTTGGTTTAAATATTTTTTGGCCGCCTGCATTTTAGATCATCGCCTTTTGACAAACCCATCATCCTCCGGACGCCCCCACATCCGCCCCTTTTTTCATCGTTGCTTTTTTGCCTTTTGGCGGTTTTCCTTTTGTGTGTTTATGTGTGCGCTTGTGCTCTTTTTGAGAGCTTTAAATTATAAAGTGTTAATGGCGCTTTAATAAACCGCTAATTTTGTTGGTAATCTGACCCCAGCTTGTGTGTGTGTTTGTATGATATTGCAAAAATATAGCAGCATTGTGTGTGTGTTAGTTTTGGCTAACGAACTTTGCCTGCCATAAATCTCCAACAGCTTTTCCCTATTCACCTCCTTATTTGAAAATCTGCATTAATTTACTCACTCAGAGATGGGCAATATTTGTAGGAATTAATAACGTACCAGGGTAGATTTATACAATTCTACTTTAAAATCAATCTGGCATTTAAGAGTTTACGGGATAAGCGGCTTCAAGCGGTAAGCCTTTAAAAATTATACATTTAAACAGTTTAATTACGCTGATAATAATAGGTATCTAACAGGTAACTATTATAATAGAAAGAAAGCTGCAATGAAAGAAATTATATAAACCAATTATTTTTAGTTTTGCAAATACCTAGCACCTCTTTTGATCACATAAAACAACTGCCTTTTTTCAGAGTAAAAGGCACAAGCAACATTAGTACATCCGCCCATTCATTTTGGTGGGCGTGGCTGCATAATTGTTGCATTTGCCGCCATTTGGCGGTGGCACGTTTAAGAGTATTAACATTGTTCTCCTGCTGTTGTTGTTTGTTTGCTTGTTTTATTGCCAGCCTTTATTTAATTGACTTTAAATTTGTGTTGCGCTTCGTATTTTGTGATATTTAAATTCGCTCACTTTATGGGCTGTTTCGGTTGGCCAAAAGAGCTCGGGGCTGTTTAAATAGGCCACTTTACGACTTTGAATGGGCTCAGAGTTGATTACAGTTTGAGCCGAACTGGATCGAACAGTTTGAACTCAATTAGTTCAGAAGAACGTCCTGGACTTTGTTAATGGATTTGAAACCATAATGGAAATAATAATTGAAGTATACTTAGATTAATTGAAATTCAATTTCACTCCACAAAATGAAGTAAGGAACGTATGGAATAAAGCATTGAGTTTATACAATTTTATTAAAAAAGAAAAGAATATTTACGTTCAGAAAAAAGGTGACAACTATTGGCCATCATATTTTTAACTGGAGTGAGTTTGTTAATTGCATGTTAAGCTGTGTGTCCGAACGTGGAATTAGTTGCTAGACAGTTTTGGGGAACATTTTGAGCACACTCTTTGCAGTTAAAATTACTTCCATACTTCCAGCATCATAATTTTAATTAAAGCGTTTAATTGAGACGCAAACACGTAAAACAGTCGTTATTAATGCAATTATATATTTCTGTTGACCAACTTGGACGCCAGAAACCGTCTTTAAACGTTGAGCAATTAACTGCGCATTAAATTTATGATATATATGTATATGTAAGTTATATGTATATATGAGAAAAATGTGCAATAACTTCATTGGTGAAGCCATTTTGCCATATAATTAATTTTAATTACTTTCTTCTTTTCTGTGAGCCAACTTTGAAGCACTTTGCGCGACAGGTATGGCAAACACTTTGACACATTGCCAGGAAAATTGGGTGCGTTGGGTAGGGTGGGGAAAATTTAATTTTTATTTGCCAATGCCGGAGAAGTTTCCCTGGGTCCATTTTATTACACTTCAAAATTGTATTGCACAAACTTAAGTTTACCCACCTAAAGTTTATTATTAAGTTAAATAAATAATGTTGAAATTCCTTGGTCGCATTTCCACTTGCTGTGTAACGGGTATCTGATAGTCGGTAAACTCGACTATAGCGTTCTCTTTTGTTTTAAATGTTAACCTAGAATTTCCATCAATGCATATATTCACTATTCAAATAGTTTTACTCATTGTTGAATATTTAATTATTGTTAAATATTTAATGTCTATTGTTCCTTGCCTTTTTTATTGTTTATCATTGTTTAAATAGCATAAATATCATAATCGCCACAAAATGCGGCATTGAAATGCCATTTTTCGCTCGACTTAAAGGTCCTGTTGCCAGCACATATCAAAAAGTTGACTGACTATTTTTCAGCACCATTTCATTCCATTTTCTGGCATATGTCTTTTGTCAAGAAAATTCTAATGCTGCTGAGCGAAGGATAAGCCACTGCCGTAGAAACACCTAGCCTGAAATTCCACTGCCACGTATAAGTCCTTGGTTTTCCTTCGTGTGGATGGCTGGTGGGTGTTGTTTTTTTTTTTTTTGGGTGGATGGAGAGCGAAGATTCCGCATCAACGTCGTAGTCGTCATCCTCGTGGCGTGTCTGCATGCAATTTGCAAGGGACATGCGACAGAAAAATGCACTACTCGTAGACAAAAGGTAGCGGGAGCTGCACGTCCTTTTCACTTCACACCCACCGCCGACGTGCCACACGATACCGAACCGCCCACCTGCTCCGCCCACCTGGTCCGCCCACCTATGCCTTTTGTGCATTCCTCGTTTTGTCATGCCATTTTGCCATTTCCGTAGCAAAACAAAAGTCAACTAAATCTCTTGTCACTGCGCTTCCTCCTCGAGGCTTTTGGTCAGGTCACTGGAAAAAGTTGCAAAGGGAGCGGTGAGAAGTCTCTGAAGTGGTAAAAACTTTCCCGCTGCCCCTTTGCACATTACACTGAAAGGGGCTTTTTTAAGAATTAATAATTGAACAGAAATAAGAAAATTATTAAATTAAAAACTTTAAAAATTTATTTAAACATTTATTAAAACATTTAATTTAATAACACACATTTTGGATAATAACCTTCTTTTAACTTGATTAAATATTTAATTTTGTTACATTTTTCCCAGTGCTAGATAACTTATAAACTTTTTTCACAAGCCTAGTTGGGGCAGTGGCTTGGTAGAAAAGGAGCTCATTCTTGCTCAAGGTATTTTCGACAATGACAATAAAAAAATTGCTGGCTCTAGAGTTAAGCCGGACTAAAAATAAAGTTTGGCCTTGTCAGCTTTAAGTTAATCCATGGAAGAGAGGAACTTATTGCAAACTAGTATAGAGCACAGCCTTTGACATCTCTAAGGGTAATTCATCATATTTTGGGAACAGATGTTTCAGAGTGCGATATCGGACTATACAATTTGATTACTTACTCTAAACGTTGCTCAACGATTTAACACGTTATATGAAAAATATCCTTGATTGGTTCTTATTAGCTGGAGCACTCTATTAAAATCAAATGCAACTCGGAACTCATGAAAGCTGTAGAAGCTCAAAAATGTCAATAAGCGAACCGAATGTCTCTGCTGAAGTTCTTAAGGCGCAGGGGCAGAGTATCCTTGAAGTTGTCAGTAAGCTGATAAGTGGCACCAAATGGCATCTGGCATTGACATGTATGGATGCCATCGTTCTCCGCTGGCCCCATTTCGCAAACCCCCTCTTCCCTGCGTTGTTAACGACATAACGAGGACCTATCTTCCAGGGGAAAGCGGAGGAAAGGAGTCCTTTCAAGCGAAGAGAAACGCATCCGAAGACGAAGACATGTCCTGTACGTGACGCGCACTCACTTAGTTTAATATTTTCCCGTTCATTTGTTAGGTAATACAAATATAAAGACGGAAAAATACTAAATATTCATTTTAGGAATAAAGATTTAAAAACAAGAAATTAGATTATTAGTTATCTTTATTTGCATTGTTATCATGCTTTTTTACAGTTTTATGTTTAAGAAAAGGAAACATAATAAGTTATGTAAACAAACATTGGTTCAACACGGAACACCCTAACAAGGTTTTCCACTATCAATTAAATCGTAATCGAACTTGATGTTACATTTTTCTAGCCGCCATTGTGAATAGTGTATTGGTTTTCTTCGTGTGACAGCTTGTGTTTCAGCAGTCTACAAAAATGCAGTTTGCTGATGATGAGAAAAAGCTCGAAAGTCATGTCTGCGACAGACGGATTCTCTTAAGAGCTCAATTTAATGATTTTGTTTTCTTGGCAATGTTCGAATAGAACCCATGGCCATTAAAGAAGTGCTTTTACAATTTCACCATCTTGATTTTCCACAATTCTTCTAGTGCACTTCGCCAACTTGAGTCGTTGAATTTCACAACAATTGTCATCCACCGCGGCCCACATTGCAGTGCATTAAAGTGCGGAAAGAGTCACCGAATGGATTTGAATCTTACGGGCTATTATCTCTTTCAATCAGCCGCCTCCTCATGTGACTACCTTTGGGTTTCGCAGACTTTCTGCAGTCCCAACTACGTTGCCCTGTCATCGTTGTGGCAGTCGTGCTTAGGCAGCTATCATAAATTGTTGCTTAAATTGCATATCATACGGTGACATCGAGTGGCAACGTTTCTTCCCTTTTCCCATTCTCCTCCACAGTGAAACATCCATCAAGATTCGGTTTTTGTTCTTCACTTTTTGGCCAGCCCCTGAAGATTTCATTTGTCATATGATCTTGGGTGAATGTGAGGGTGAAGTGTTGAAGCATTAGATATGAAATCGTGGATGAATACCACTAAAATTGAACATGAATCAGTTTAGGGGTTTTTAGAATTACGTTAATATATTAATTTTTTATATAAGTTTATTCGACAACAGGAGAGGTACATCTTTCAAGGTATCAATAATTGGATTGCGTTGGTGTCCCCAGCAGATGTCGTTTTGATTGCCAGTCAGTTCGAAACTTGGAAAGTTTGTCATTTAGTCAGTTTGCCGAATCAGTAGGTTGTTGGAGTGCCAATGCAGGCTGTCACCAAGTCATCGTCATCGTCATCATCAGATGCTGATTATGATCATGAACCGTAAAAGCAATTAACATGTCAAAGTGCTGACAAACTGCAAGCCTTTTGTGCAGCTTCTTCAATTGCAGTTTCAGTGATTTCGTCTTCTCTTGTACCGCTGCTGATTCTTTGCTTTACCATTTTGTTTTGAAAATGTGTCAAGGCAGAGATCAGACAAGAGAGTTCAACCAGCGTTGAACCGACCAAGAATAATACTGGCCGCAATACGCCCTCCACGAAAAAAAGTCAAAGGTCTTGGACTTTTTGGAATGGAATGGACCGCCCACGCCCACTCCTTTTCGGCTTTTCAGGTTTTCGGCTCTCCGGGCTCACTGATTTTTCTGCTTTATTTTTATTTATAACAAAAGGTGCCCAGAAGGCTGCATTGCTGATTGGCAACAGCTCCGGCACTTCATTTAATGAGTTTTCATTAGCACGCAAATTGATTGCGGTAGCTCGAATAATTTATTTCTATATACAAAAATTTCGCAACCGACAACAAAAATGAGACTTCAAAAAGTCTTTAAATTTTATGTCAGTTTTGCGCGGCAAAAAGGGTTTGGCTTAATGGTTTTTTACGACAGCCTCTCATCAAGCTGAACTTCAGGGGTAATCAAATTTTTAATAATTCTTGGCGCAGACACGAAGCTAAATTAAAATACACTTTTGATTTTATGTTATGACACTTTAGAAGATTATAAATTTCGGTTTCGTGTTTATCGCTGCAATTGCAGTGTAATTTATGGGGAAAAGGAGGCATTAAAAATAGATTTCTTAAACTTTAAATTAGCACAGAAAATCCTTGAGATTTTAATGGTAGAAAAGAAAATCTGAAACTTCACAAAATTCATGCCCCAGTTTGTACAGATGAATATATAATATATATGAATACATTAACCGTTACTTTAATAATTCTGTTATTTGCATTAAAGAATAGCAAATAAGCAGAGTTTTTGCAAATTCTTCGAATCCTTGAGTACTAGATAATTTACATAATTATACACTGTGTATAATGATAAAAAATTAAATGAAAAGTAGTAAAGACTTACAGGGTATTTCCGAATTAAAGAGGCCGAATAAATTCACTCAACGAAGTTCTTTTCTGAGCCGCCGCTCTTATATTCTCCCACACGCTCTTATACAGGTCTGCAGCTTCTAATGGAAATTCCTCTACAATGCGATCTCACAGATACACAGATACAAATGCATGGCAAGTGCGATGACGCTGGCAGCGGGTGTCTGAACCCGCGACAGAGACGGCAATGGAGAAGGACAGAGGGAGAGAGTGAGAGGCAGAGAGACCTGAATCTTCGATGGTTTTTCTTCTTTTTTTGCTGTTCCAATTGAAAACTGGAATTGGTTTCACTGGAAGCTTTGGTATGCGATTTTCGGAATCACGAAATGGTCAATGGAAGCCAAGAAGTACAACAAGTCATAATAATTGAGCACTTGATCAACAGGGTGAAAGAGAGGCAGACAGAGAGCAAAAGAGAAAAGCAAGGAGAGAGTGACCTGGAAAATATAGGCATAAAACATAATGGAATATACAAAATCCGAATTCACTAATTAAGTGTAAAATAAAGAAATATAATAATTAAGTAAAATAATTAATAAAAATTAAAAATTCTAGAATACATAATTTCTTAGTTATGTGCATTCCATACATTAGTTAGTTTACATTAGTTTGAAATGCTTAGTTATTGAAGAAATTAAAGAAAACTGGACACGATCTACAAACCAAAAAACAAACATTTAGTACTGAAGTAAGAGAGAGCTACCTGTCGCTTAAATAAATAAGAGAACCGTAGTTGTTATGGCTATTGAATCCGAATCCAGCAAACTGAGCAGTCAACAAGTCAGCTCAGAGATGAAGATGCGTCTCACTATTACAGATACGGATACAAACTCACTTCAGATGCATTTGTTATTTGTTGTTGTTGGCAAACAAAGGAATCAATGCACACTGAAGAGTGCTAAAAGACAAGTACATTGAAACACGAAGAGGTGGAAGGAAAACCCCAAAGAAAACCACCTCCCCCTCTTTACTCCCAGCCACCCAATGAAAAAAGCAAAACAAAACAAACAACAAACTACAAAAAAGGCGCTAGTGTGTGTGATCAAGTAATGAAAGCAAAGCACTGGAAAAATAATGATTAAGTCTTGGAAAATGTGTATGTGTGCTTGGAGAAGAAAAATTAGTCGATGAGGAAAAATCTGCTTGGAAAAAAATGAAAAAATCGTCGCCTCGTCGTGTGTATGTGAGTGAATAGAGGATGTGGAAGAAAAAAGTGGGAAAGAGGCTATGGGATAAAATTGGAAAAACTCGATTTATGAGCTTCAATGCAGTTTCCTTTTTTCTTGCCCACTCACAACTGAATGGGAGTGTGTGTGTGAGCTGTCTTTAAGCTGAAGCTGCATACCAAAAGTTAGTTGTCTAGCACCAACTTTTAGAGAAAAAATCGATAGTTCAATCAGCTGTTGTACCTCTTGAAGTTTTGGGTATTTCCATAGGTGTAAAGCTATTATAAATATTTTAAAGGAAGATTTTAATTAAAATCACAGTTTAAATTTGTATTTCGCATATTATTATCTTACATAAAGGATGTACTTCGCCTATTGATATTAAATGATAATTTTCGAACAGCTAGTATTCTATTCTTGCAGATTTAAAGGGTATACTTTAGTGTATACATATATTTTTTATCATGATCACTATCTGAGTCGATCTGGCTATATCCTTCTGCCCGTCTCGGGAACTATAAAAGCCGACACTTTTCAATAATTTTCTTAATATCCGTTTTTATTGATATGAAAATAATTTATGATTTTTTTCACGCACTAACAATAGCTCAGTAACCGGTATCAGATAGACGAGAAAATTAAGCTTAGCGTTCTCTCTTGCTTTCTTTTGAAGATATTGAATTTTTGGTTGCTTTTGGTTTTTATTCCGCATTTCTTGTTCGTATGTCTTTGAAAACTTTACGAAGTGTTTGAAGTGTTTGACTGCAGCACTGGCTTTTCCGCCAATCTGATGTTTGCCGTTTTGAGGCAATAAATTGCTATGCCCGAACTTTGAATTGGTGGCGATCCAACCGGGCAGCAAACATCAAACACACGTCCATGGAGCGAAGATGGAAAACACGCTTCCAGTAAAAATACATTACATTACATTACATATACACGTCTGTATATCCAGCTACTGGCTGTGTGTGTTTCGCATGCAGTTTGCGCAATATTCGTGTTCATCCTGTAGCCGACGGGTTTTGCAGAGAAATAAACCACAATTTGATCTGGCCAGTAAGTTTTGCGCCCTGCTCTCGTATATTAAAAATGGAATCCATAAAAAATCACTTTTAATAAATTTTGTCATAAAATTCGCATTCCCCTTACGTATAATGTGGATATTCGTAAAAAGTCGTATAAAAATTGGTATTGTAAGCGCATAAATCTCTGTCCGTGTGCCATAACAATAAAAATAAATCGCTTTCGATAGACAACTGGGAAATCCCCAAAACACAACAAAAATAAGACCGAGAGCAAAAGTGCAAAATAAAGAAAACAAACAAGGCAAAACGAATGAAGACTGAGAAAAATAAGGGAAAAAATCGGCAAGAATTCAGCTGCAGCAACTGTTGCACACCTTGTTCGCTGCTTTCTGGGCTCATCGCGCCCAAGGTCCTATGACAATCCCCCAGCACAGATTTACTTCAGATTTCAGCGATGGGGCACAGGGCACAGGGAGTTAAGTTGTCGGTTGGAGTTGTAGAAGCTTCAGTGAGCAAACAGCTGGAAATATAAAAAATAAACAGCATTGGATAAAGTAGCGAAGGGTGAGCTGGCCCACTGCTGCTGAATTTGCCCTCAAAATTTAAAATTGAATTTTACCTTTATTCTTGAATTTATCTACATAATGGATATATGTATATTTTAAAAATAATTAAAATAATACATTTCATAAAAAATATACATAATAAAATATAATGAAAATTCGAGAAAGTTTTATTAGACTAACATAATCCACATTTTCACAAGGAATATTTATAAATATTTTTTAAAAATGCATATGTTATTAATTTATAAATTTATTTAAGTCCCAAAATTTTCTTAAGGTAGCCAACAAACCCTACGCCACACTGCAAATAGTCGGGTCTTGAAAAATCGGGTGAGCCGGAGAAGATGCACCGCAGCTTTGCAATAAAATGAACGAAACTTCAAAGGGAGGGAGCGGGCTATATCGCGCATATATACATATAGATCGAGTGCATCCACTAGACGTCGGCGAGGAGGGGGGCGAGACAAAGGAAACTTTTCAACAGCTTGCGAAACGAGCGAGAAACGTGAGCTAAGCCGAGGAAAAATATGCAATTTGCAGTGGCTTCGACTACCACATAGACAGGTTCGCTCACCATCGCACACGGCTCGTATCTGTGTGTGCGTGTGTGTGGGTCACCAACTTCTACCTACAAAGTGCAAGATGCAACAGCTCCGGACGGACGGATGGGTTGGCCATATTGCAGTGCTGCCTTGAAGAAGATGCTGCTAGAACGCGACCCCCTTTTGAGCTCTTCCCTTCTGTGCCTTTGCTTCAGTGTGAGCACTGCAAGAAAAATGTTTATCTTTCTTGCTGATATTCAATAATCGGTCGCTTTTTAAAATCGTCCAAATTTCTGGAGATATAAAATCGGTTAACAGGTTGCCTAAAAGTATGCCAAATTATGGTTAATTTGTATTTGTCAAATTGCAATATTGCATGTCCCAGATTCTCACAGTGACTCTAAGGTGAAAGACAAAACAAAACATTAATTGCATATGGCAAGACAATCCGAGTGAGCGGCTAAGGGGGATGGGTGGGGATGGGGTTGGGGGTGGGAGTGGGTAGGCCTTGCGGTTGCATTTCGTGACGACGATGATAAGAGCCGTAATGATGATGCCGACTTGTGGAGGAGCTTCGCTCTATCTGGATATCTACCTGTCTGTCTCTGTTTTATTGTACCGCCCCTTCTCTTTTTTCCGTTTCCGAAATGGAATTTGTGTGCACAGAAAAAAATACTGTGGTATTTATTATAAATGCTTATGTGCTTGTAAACAAACTGAAAAGTCTATGTGCTACAGAGGAGCCCGCTCAAATGGCACTAGGACTGCAAACAGTAAAAAGAAAATTATCTAAGTATGGGTAGATTTTTTTTCTGTGTGCTGAGATTGGGGTAACTTAGCCATATTCCGCCTCGTTTCGTTTCGTTTGTCTGACTGTGACATGAAAAATTAATGCAACATGTCGGCGGCGGCAATGGTGAAAGTTGTAAGCGGCAATCGCAGCGCATGCTTTTCAAGGTCTTTCCTTAGGTGTTGCCCCCCGCCACTACCAGCCACGCCCCCTTTTTCCCGACTTTTTCGCATTTTCCAACGCTTTTCCTCTCCATCCTTTCGCTTGAACTCCTCGAGCGGTTTGAGGTTAGTGCAACTTGTTGGCTGGAGTGAAACAAGTATTTTGATTGAAACCTCGTTGTCTGATACGATTACAAATTGGAGCACGCTCCACTTGCAATCAGTTGAAGGGTTTCAAGGGGCGGCTAAATTGGGTTACTGATATCCCAATTGAGTTTGGGCGAAACTCTACCTTCGGCAGTAATTGGAGCCTATTAAAGCTTGATAAACTCGGCAGGGATATTTATTAGTTCTCTACGAAAGTCACACAATATTTCTTATCGATTTACTTGTTGGTAAATCATTTGCATAGTTGTATGATAATCAGAAATCCTTTTAAAAATCGGTATTAAAAGAGCATGGATAATGAAATTTAATTCCTTTTACACATTTATAAGAGTTTATCCGATAATCTTGCATTAGATTAAGGGGCAGTCTTAAAGGAAATAAACCTCATCTGCCATTAAATGCAAATCTCGTGACATTTCGAGCTCCGCCTCGTAATGAATGTATTGATTCCCAAATCATTCGATATGCAAATCTCTGTCAAATCTCGGTGCAAATTTTGCAATTTCACCTTTCGAGTGCCGGATCTTTCATTTCCATATTTCGAAACTGTTTTGGCCACCAAAACCCCAAACCCCCAAACGAAACCACAGCAAGACCCCTTCACCGATTTTTCCTTCTAGCCAAATTGCTCCAATTGCTAATAAGGCTCACTCGAAAGCCACAGCCAAAATCCAAGTCGTTAGCAATGCCAATTGCGCTCAGACACTTCGGAACAATCGGAATCCGAGCCCGGCGTTGATTCAGACGATTTTCATTTCGATTTCCATTACCATTAGCATTTCCCTGCCATTTCCATTCCCGTTTCCATTGTCCGATTTTCAGTGGCTGACGCATGTCAGCACACCCATGCAAAAGTGCAACAGCAAGAGCAACTGCAACTGCAAGAGCAATGTGCAATGTGCAACCTGCAACTCGCAACTCGCAACTGCAATTTGCACAACGAGCAGTGAAAATTAAATCATTAAAATTGCGACACTAAAAAATGCCAATTAAACACGATTGGGAATTTTTGCAGTGCCAAAACAAGAAATTACAGATTACGCGATAGATCAAAAAAACCAACAAGCCGCGGAAATGCGATGGAGGAGCCAAAGAAGAAGAAGAGGAGGACGGAACTGAGTCGAGGAAAGCCACAAATTAGATGTTGAAAGATATACACGAAACTCCTCCAATTGCACCTAATCTTTTGGGGGAGAGAAAAGCGAACAACAAAAACAAAAACGAGGGAACTTGTCGACTGATGGCGAAAACAATGTTAACAAAAAATAGCATTTAAGGAGAAAGTGCGCATACCAACAGCCAAAGTTTTACAGTCTAACAATTACAGCATGATGACGCTGAAAGCCGACGATGATGATGATGGCGCTGCTGATGATGAAGATTGTGGGGAATAACCGGAAAGAAAGGCCGCCGAGATGCACAGATACTCTATGGGGAAGAGCGATTTGTGGGGAGTTTTTGAAGAAGAAGTTCCTGATAAGATATGACATGATATGAGAACTGAAAGTTGCGGAACCACATATATATTTTTATTAAATTTCCCAATTCGAAATCTCTTCGATCTCTACGCTTAAGTCGCTTCCTTCTTCGTTTGTATAATTAATCACTTATATGTTTTATTCGCACCGTTTTCCGTATACATTAATCAAATTATTCAAGTTTACTTAAGTAATGGCGAACATATTAAATTATGCAAGTTAAGATGATTTATTTATTAAAAGCTGAAATACAATTTTATATTTACTATGGTAGATCAATGATTTTATCCAAAGAGTATTTACAAACAGGATTACATTTGAGTAGAAAATCCACAATCATTACGAATTAAGCCAGAAGAGGACGACTTACGCTGGTCAAAAGGGGAAAGATGAGGCTGTGGCCGCAAGAGAAGTAGCCAAAGGAGGTGGAGGAACACGTTTAAATGAGGTAAAATCCGCCTCGGGATTGTAAAAAAAAGAGAGTGGAGACGGCGTGGCTAAAAATATCCAAGATGCATCTGGCAGATACAAAACGAGTACACCTAACCGAATCAAAGGCTGGAATTCCGCGTATTCGACCAATTGGAGTGACACTGACGATGCAGTTCATCGACCGGCAGTGCTAACTAATAACCGGATACTACAGATGCAAATGCAACCTCGCAGATACTTCTTATTATGAGTGATAACCAATTGACACTGTTGCAGGACTTCTCAGCTCAACCTTAATTAAAACAAGTCGCTCTGGCATGAAGCGAATAAAAGAGATGAAGACGGATCTGTAACCGATATCCAAGGGCTGTGGAAAAAACCCGATCTTCTGCTCATGATGCTTTCTGCAACGTTTTAATTGCCCCACTTTTTACTGGCTTGTCCCTGACTGAAGCTCGGACCTTGAAAAGTGTTCATGCCCTTCCATCTCTTGATACTAAATAGCAATAAAAACGAGTTCAGAAGCGGAGGGACGAACTGAAACCAAGAAGTGACACTGATTCGAATTCTTTTGCTTGTCTAGGCGAATCCACTTTGCTGTGGCAGCAGGACAGATTTTTATAAAAAAAGAACCAACTGATATATTCAAAAATAAATGGTTGCAAGTTAATCTAAAAAGTTATTTAGAGTGCAGCTTTAATGTTTATTGATTTAAAATTAATAGCATCTATATAATATATTACAAGTTATTTTTGTGAATCAAATTTTGAAGCTATAGACCACAGCAAATCAAAGATATGAAATTCAAATATCAGAGCCTGAACTTTGGGAAAAGCCATATAATGTCTAGCCGACAAATTCTAACCCCTTATGTTTGACTCCACGAAATAAAACCATTTCCTGACCAACAAACCCGCAATAAAATTCCCCCAAAAACACTCTACGGCTTAGTTGATGATGGACGACAAGCCGAAGAACTAGAGTAACAACCAGAACGTTCAATTTGTGCTAAAACTTAAAAAACTTCGAATTGCTGGGAGGCGATGAGGAGGGAAAGCCCACCAACATTCCATCAAAATATGTGGCACAAGCCGATTTAGCCCACCATCTTAAACTCAACTCAAGTCAAGGCGATAGAAGCTGCTGTTTTGTTCGGTTTGGTTTTGTATTCCCTAAAAGCTCAGCATTTACACTGGAGTTAAATAAAGAAAATAAAATGAATTTACTTGCTTTTGGGATTGATATACATTTATATAATACCTAATTCGAGCAAACATTAAGAATGAAAATACTATTTTTAAATGCACCTTTTACCCATTTAAATTTGTATATATTTTTGGTAACCAGCTTACGCACATGCACAGTGCAAATGTGAAAATGTGCAGTGAGTTTCACCACAATATCTCAAACACAGCGAACATGAATGTCAGCATTTGCTTTGGATTTTCCGCAACTAGAACTTGTCAGAGGGGGTGGTGGGCTGTCCCATCCACCCACTGTTTGAAATCCAACTAAGCAGCAAGCATCAAATGCAATTCAAATTGAAATCTTTACAATGCATACAGCATTTTTGGGCTTTATTTTCCAGTGTCTCCACTTTCTGCCTTTTTTCTTGTGCATGCAAGAAACCCGAAGCTGTGGCAGTTAAAACAGGGAACATACTAAAACCGCTTTTGCGCGGGTACTTTGACTAAGCAAATATCTTTTTATAGAAAAATTCAATTATTTTGGTTGCATTTTATGGGAATTAGAATGTAATTTTTATCAAATTAATTTATATTGATATAAATGTGCAAATCAAACAACCGTTTGCTGCCCAAAATATAGAATACCCCCTTATACTCCTAAGATTGTAGGGTATTTAAGAAAAAAACGAATCCAATGCAAAGACAACTAGAAGAGACATAGAGCTTTGGGATTTGATCTCGCCACAAACGGCAAAAGCCTTCACAAAAGAATCTTGAACTCAAAATGGGTAAAGGCACAGCTACAAATGCACTTACAGATACAAATGCAGAGCCACCCGCTTCGCCACACAGATACTTCAATACCTGGCCCGACTAGTTTCAAATGTCTTTTTTCCACTACGAAAGCCTGCAATGCTTTTCCAAAGATTCTAACTCCTCATCCTCCTGCTTTACTTTGTTTTTTTTTTTTTGCACTCAAAACATTTATGGTCTGATAAGAGCCACAGGACAGCAACATCAACGGCCACAACGTTGACATAGATACGTTCATTGAATTGGGTTAGCTTTCTTCCCCCGTTCTCATCTCGGATTGTGTTTATACCCTTGCCGAAGGTATATTGATTTTAGGCAGTAGTTTGCTCACCGTAAAGGAGATCTTTGCCACCATATAAAGTATATATGTATGTATATGTATAAATAGCCGAGTTCATATAGCCATGTCCGTACGTCCGTTTCTACGCAAAGAAGTTTCTCAGTTATAAAGCTATCTGCATAAAAATACTTATTTTTGCTGGCATAGCATATGTAATATTGTATGTTAGTAACATATAATTCGAAATGGGTTGGATCGGTCTAGTATATCATATAGAATAATCAAAAAAAATTTACCTTCGTTCGGTTTTTTAGTCGGAATACATAATATTTTTATAATCATTGCTTACTGAAAGGGTATTAAAGCTTCACCATGCCGAAGTTGGCTTTTTTTTCGGTTGTATTTTTTTCGGTTTTCTGCCTTCGGGGCTAACATTTTTCTCTTCTGTCGAGAAAGACTATGAGAGATTGGCTAGGAAAAGGATGCGATTACTTTGATTTCCGTTCGAGGGTATCGGATTTTTATTGACCTTGATCTTTGTGGAATTTATTCATTTATACTAATGCTTCTCACTTTGCATATCTTTTCAGGTGAGTGCATCTGGTTCTGCATCTCCATTCAATACATTACAGATAATGATCTAACGGTTATTTGGCCTTTGACAAATTCATATGATAATGTTAAAAATAAATTCAAATTCAAATTCAATAAATGTCATATAACTTATGGGTAAGAAGTTAATGGTTTGAAATGTGTTTAAACTTACATAAGATGTGCATTATAAATATCTTCTTACATTTTAACCCTTAATATGGCACACAAATTATATATTATAAATGAGCTTGTTTTAGTCAGTAAATTATTTAAAATATGTCTAAAACTAAATAATAAATCCTAGTTAGTTATATTCTATATGGATAACATAAACGAATTTTATGGTTCAGAGCATATAAATACCTACTTAACTCATTCCTGCGAATCGCCACACCACGCAATCCTTTTGATTAGATCTAAATTTACAGAAATTAGCTCAAATTGTTTCAAATGCCACACAGCAACAAAATAAAAATAAGATCAACAACTGGAAAATCCCACACACACAGATGCTGTGCCTCGAATCGCAATTCCAATTGCAATTTCTTCTTTTTCTCTGGTTACATGCAGCTACTCTCTTCCTCTTGTTCATCCTCTGTCTCTTTCTCTGTCTAAAGTGGCCAGTTTCGGATTTATTCCACTGATACACAGATACACTGAGAATCTTTTTGTAATCTAATGCCATATATAAAATAATATGTTAATTAAGTGATTCTATTTTAGTTCTCAACTTCGAAAGACTAAAATATTTATATTTAAACTTTAAGTCGTAAATGTATAATCTTCTGGCTCCATACATTTGTTTCCGGCTACTGCTCAATGATAATATTTTTTGTTTTCTGTGTGCACCTTTTACACCCCCCTAAATCGCCACCTCCTTGCCCTGGAATTCAGAACGAGTTGCAAGTCGCCGCTGCATCGCTAACAAAGCCACTCGACAACTGAAAAAATGTGGCCAGGCGAAGTGTTGATGATGGAGAGGGGTATTCTTTTTACCCGAAAGGGGCTTCCAGCTTTTATTGGGGGGAGGTGCTGATGCTGCTGCAGAAGAGAGAGCGGCAGATTGGCTAACTGGCAATTTGAAGACTCGGGCAAGGCGACCAGTTGCAGAACTGCTTCTGCTTCTGATGCTGGATGCCGAATGTCAAACGCTGCCTTCTCGCATGACAAGTGGCCCGCAACTAAATCGTTGCAGCAGCAACAAGTGCACTTGAAACAACTAAATTTTATTTAGATCCATATTTTAGTGTTCCATATTGTTTGCAGTGCATTTTAAGACGATTGTCGTAATAGAACCACTCTTTACAGTGTATACATACATAGTTTTATGCGTTTACAACAAATGTTTCTACATTTAGTTTCCCATTCCACGTTTGCACACCGATCACACTCTTGAGTTGATTTTATTTACAGTGTAGAGCAACAGCAGCAGCAGCAGCAGCTGTAAAACGAGCTTTGGTAGAAAGACCGAGGCCAAGACCCGGCTTTGCTCAGTTTTCCTCCACGGGTTTTTCTTTATTTTTCACAAGCTCCTTTGTGCATTTCAATTTATTGCCCCAGAACAACAATTCAAGAGTTCTGTACTAACTGCACCCACACACCCAAAACTCTCCTCCCCCCGAAAACAAACTTGCCCCTATCCCGAAGCGAAATTGCTCTGGTTAAAAATAACATTTGATGCTAGCACTTGAAATTATGCGTATGCCTGCTGCAAAAATATTTCGCTTGCAGCGCCATCTGTTGTCTGAGTGACCTGATTTTTGAAGTGATGATGTTCTATGGGTTAGCTGGCTTTTTCAAATATTTTTATGGAGTGTTCTCCTTAGCATGCACATCATAGCATGTAAATAAAGGAATTGGCCCATGTTTGCCATTTTCCAGGTAAAAAATTCGGGTAAAATAACACACGAGGAATAGTTCAGAAAATAGTTTTAAATTTGGTACACGGTTGACATTTAGAATTTAATCATTTATATTTATAAAACTGAGACATACATGGACTGAATCTCAATTACATAGTTGCATCTGAGGTAAATGCTATCCAAATTAATGGTCTACAGAATGCACCTTACTCCAAAGACGTAAACAATGGAGTCGAGCCACCAACACAACTCCTCCAATTTCCGACTATTAGTTGGCACGGAACAGGTTGCTTTGGCTCTGGACCAGAAATGCCCAAATTCGATGTTGATTCAATCAATAGCGGCGAAACACGTGAACTTTGAACTGACCTAGCCCACAAAGAGTCAAAGAGAAGTGGAAGTGCGGAGAGAAATCGAGAAAAGGGAAACGAATCGAATTGAATTGAAAACGGTGCACGAAAGTGCAACAAGAGGCATGCAACAAGGGAAAGGTAAACATACGGACGAAAAGATTTAAATAAAACCGATGAGAGTTATATAAAAATAATAATAATAATAATTAAATATTTATTCTAATAGGGATTTTGAAAATGTACAAATGGGAGGAATAACTTTAAGATAAATAAATAATTTTATCAAAACTATAATACATAAAAGCAAAATTTGTGCCCTTTTATTTTGTACATTTTAATAATTTGTATCTGTACAATTATTAAGTATTAATAACATAGATACTATTACTTTGAAGTTAACTATAGCACTGAAATACATTCGGGCCCCTTTTGAACTGGCACTTCGAAAGCAATTGACAGCGGGAGGGGTTTTCGAAAAAACGGCAATACTATATGACTGCATATATTGCTTTACGCAACGATATACGGCGCTTTTTGTGTGAAAGATACAATGCTGCTGAAATATTGAAATCAATTGCAGGTCTTTTTTTGGGGGGTTTTAAAGCGCTTTTCTGCTGTTTTTTTCTTCGTTTTTTGATTAATTGGCAATGGCCAATGCAAATGCTGTTGGCCTTTTGGCTGGGACACAGATACAGATACACAGAGGCAAAGATACAGATACAGTTGCATTGTCAACGTTCCAAAACAGCCCCAGCAGCGTATGGCATACAATTTAAAAATGTATCCAAGAGATACATTACACATTACGGCCATGGCTTGCCAAGTCTTGACTTGGAAATTCCCTTCACTGCATTCTTTCCCACACCAAAAGCCAGACAAAAGAGCTGAGATACGTACGTACGTACGTATATACATACATACGTATGTTTGTACGATGTATATATGGAGAGGTGGCTTTTCGGGGCTATATATACAGATACTTTTCGGGCCTTTGGTCTTTGCTAGTTTTGGTTAGTTGACTGCAGGGCTTACAATATACCCAGTTTCCTCCAACCTCAGTATTCTCTGGCTGGGACTGAGTCGTCGCCGTAGTCATTCGCATTGTCGTAAATTTTATTGGAGTGTAGTGTAGCATCGTCATTATCATCATCGCATTCATGATGATGCGACCTAACACAATTCTTACTTAGTTTGCATTTTAGCTTATGGCTTTTGGGTTTTACTCGCTCTTAAAATAAAAAAAAAAACACAAAAAAAAAACCAATACCTTCAACCATAAAACGTTTCGCATTTCAAAGGCCACACATTATTATTATTTTCAGCTATTACTTTGGGGTATTTCTCAAAAGTTTTCAATTTATTTCTGTGTGGAAAACTGATACGACTCTGACTTGCCGTTCTGAGTTATTGCCTTAACATAAATGCTTGTGCTCAAAGTCTCCAATTACTTTTCATTTTTGGCATTCGCTTTGTCAAAGTTCAAATTGTTATCACTCGTTTTTGGGCTTTCGTCTTGGGTCTCTTTGGGGGTTATCAATAAGCATTTATGCTGCGGCTGAATTTTGAAATGGGAACTCAGATTTACGTTATAAGTTTGCTGTTTACTTTATTTATATACATACATACATTTATTTGTATACATATTTTTAATTTTCTCAGTATAAAACAGATATATTTTCTGAATATTTATTTATTAATTTTTTAATAAATACTTTATAATTTTTCAACAAAAACGTAAATAACAATATTATCGGAATTTAAAATCAATTTGTTCTTCAGAAGTTTTCTATTTCAAGATCCCAATTCCATTAGTAATTCACCAGAAATGCAAATTTCTCAGTATATTTTTGTGAATCGTGATATTTTGTCAAAATAGGCAAATACAAACGGCAACTGTTGAAATACTTTTATAATTTTGAGGAACATAATGCAATTAAAAATAATTGCACAGCGAAAACTAGTTCACAAAATCAATTTGAAAATTGCTGAAACTCAGAAAAATATGCAAAACCGGGAAATCACACAAATTTTGCCAACACAAATAGCTTTTATGATATTGTTTAAGAGCGTGCCTCTTGAACTCTTTCATCTTTTGTAAACTCTCTTTGAATTCAAAAAGTGCACTGAGAGGAATGCCGGTTTTTGGTGCGAGTGTGTGAGTGTTCGAGTCGTATCTGTGTAGTTACTACGTTGCGGTGACGGTCGTTCGTTCGCATTTGTATCTCTCAGATAAATCGCTCTTACCCACCAGTGTGAGTAGTAAATATATTCCGCTCAGCTGTGCTGCGGGTCTACGTGTTTTTTGTTTTTCGTTTTATTTTTTTCTTTACTCGCCCAACAACAAATGACATATGCGGGGCCCCTGAGCGCAAAAGTATCTTCCAGTACCGCCTTCCAGTTTTGAGATACTTTTCGGGTTCCAATGAGAACGGACTTCGGGCTTCGAATCACGAGTCGCTTGCCGATTCGTATCGGCGGCTGCTGGCAGTCCGATATAAACTCTCAAACTGTACGGTTTGGTTTGGCAGTGCAGCTGAAAAGCGGAAAACTGAAGAGGAAAAGCGGCGAAGAGGGGATCGAGGAAGGGCAGCGCGTCGTGTGTTTTCATCCTCGTTCTGCAATAAACAATTGTTGTTCTACAAGTTTAAACAATTAAAAGTGAGTGTGGAAAAAGTGAAGCGAAAAATTCGCTTAAATCGGTTTTCAAACATATTCAATACCTAATTTATATAATAAACCTATTAAAAAAAAAAAAATTATATTGAATTATTAAAACTAAACAGTGAATACCAAGCCGAATGCTGGAAAGAAACCCAAACAATTAATTATAAAAAACGATCAACAAATTTACAAAAATTCCACTTAAAAAACACAGTTTCATTGTTATTTCGTTCAACATCCTGTTTCATTATAACCAGAAAGCCATAATCGCTATAATCATAAATAATAATAACAATTTCATGTGACGTTTTAGTTAATTCTAAATAAAACGAATGAAAAGAAAGAAAATAGACAAGCAACAATACCCATCCACTTTTTTCAATTGTAATTTCCGGTGTAGCGGAATTTCACTGTGCATTGTGTGGGACTCTAAGTGTGGGTGAACGAGTGTGCAAAAGAGAATGAAGAAGGAAAAAAGAAAATCAGAAAAAAACATAAACAGCCCAGAACAACGTGCTCGTCTGTGTGTGTGAATAAGAAAACTGAGCCATATAGAAAAACATTTCTAAGAAAAGTGAAAAAATTGCCATTCGCTTATTGAATTTATAGCCAACTTTTGTATCCTTTGGCCCACGTTGAGGTTACATAAAGATCAGCAAAAACTAAACATATTCGTATTCTGCCCCTTGCGTTGGAGTCATCGTAAAAATGTTTTTCATATAATTAATACCCACAACATTGTCTATCAATGTTTATTTTCAGTTAATTATTTCCCTCGTCAATTAAAATAATTTCAAATTTTTTATAGTCCGTTTAAAAATGCTAATACGAATACTTAGTAGCTTAGTGAGTTAACTGATATTTTGCCATATATATGTATGTAAATTACGGTTCTAAGTTACTTAGACTACGAACAATTCCATTGCATTTTAACTAAGATAACAGTTCTCAGAAAAATCTAAATTGCTCAATAATTTTCATTTTCATGTTTGTACTTGTGATTTCTTTCTGCAGTATCACATTTGCATTTCTATCAAGAATAGCTTGTATGTATATATTTCTAAGCCCCAACGCAAGTAAAGCTGCTAAGCTACTAAGTAACAACCAAATGCCGATAAAGTCCAACAATCTCAAAGAAACTTGAACTTTAATTGGCTTATCAAAGATTGAGTACAAGAACTGTGAACCGAAACTGACCTCACCTAATCTCAGTTGACTGCAAGAAAATATTTATCTGAGGTAATTTAACTAAGCTGCCCATCAATTTGGCTGGAAAACTTTGCAGAACCCAGAAACTCCAAGGTCGCAAAACTTTAATTAAACATAAACCAGTCCCAAGTAAAATAGAGTGCAGAGGCTCAGAGGTTTCCACTCCTCGAATGCCAGCTAATTAACATGGAAAATTTATCCAGAATCTGAGTATATATGTGTGTATATATCGTTTACTCATGGCAAACTTTGGCATGGATGGGGGGCGGCACCATAAGTTTCTAAAATTTATAGAGTCGAAAGCTTTCTATCGATAGATAAATATGGCGAGCGAGAAACAGATTTGGGTACTTGTGGATACAAAGAAGCAGCCGCAAACAAACAGCACTCTTTCGAAGGGGTATAATAAACAATTATGAATTATTTACTTGCTGCTATCGAATGCTAAAAAACCGAATGCCTGTAACCTCAATCTGGGTCCAAAAAAGCAAATCACATATGTATGTATCTAATGCATCATTCTACTTTTCAGTCTGTGGGCTAAGTGTAATACAAAAATCGAACATTGAAGCATTCCATTCAAACTAACAATCTAAGTGCAATACAAATAGTCCAGCTAAAATCGACGAGAATATTTACAGAAGCTGTGTTCATAAATAGATTTGCCCAAGCAACGCAAAACAAACCAATAAATGCAAATCGAATTAACTGTATAATCAGCAAAACAATTTAATACACATAACAAATAAGAATAAACTTAATAAGCATTTAAAATAACAATACCAATTTTGTGCAATTTAAACAATAATATTATAAAAAAAAAAAAGCCTTAAAAAGGTTAACCGATTTTTGCTAACTACTTTTGCGCTAAATCAAAAATAAAAACCTAACACTTTATAAACTTCAAATAGCTAATTGTTATAAAATAAAATTTATAGAATTACCAGTAATTAATACAAAAATTAAATCAGCTTTAAATGAATTTTGCTGAGCCGGATTACTTTTGAAACACTTGAAGCTGAATTTTCACTTTTGTAAGTATGATAGTAAAACGAAATTCTTTTAAGAGTCTACGAATACTTTGTAAATCCAAAAACGTTATATCTTTGCTGCCTACGGAGTTTTCATATAATCTAATAGCAACATTAAAAGTGGGATTCTTTCAAGAATATCCATCGTCTGACTTGTTTTTATAAATATTTTGTTAATTTTATTTCCATTGTGTTAATGCGGTTAGTTTATTCAGTATAGTAAGTGGTAGTCAGGCTTACATTTATATGGGTCACCGAATTTTCACTTGTTTGTCAAGGAGATCTTTGTTATTGGCAGAAGAAGCAAATAGAAAAAAGGTATGGACATTTTTATAGTGAACCCTCGGTATCTGAGTGCTTTTCACATAAGAGGCTTACTAGACAAACAAAATCCCCATCAAATAAATTTAACTCAATTGCCCAAACATTCCCCAATGGCCGAGCGTTGATTGTAGATTGTTGATGATGTAGTTATTATTGTTGTTGAGGCTTACGTGCAAACTTTTATCTGCATTTAGATTTTTGACATACAAATTTATTGTTTATGCCCACGATAATATCAAGAAAGAACATGCAATTTAATAATTATACATTTTACGGTCTGTTTGAGTCCAGCCATTATACGTGTGAATTTGCTTGGTGAGTTCGCTTGGCAAAAATGTTGCAAAGATTTTTCAATGCACAAGTGCAGTTCCCAACTATAGTATTGATCATTTCCGCCCAGTTTCGGCCAAAAAACTGTCCAACTGTGTCGGAGGTCGGTGAACTTTTTTACGCGGCCAAAGTTGCGTGTTTGTTTAGGCCCGAAAATCTCACCGTCGCTTTATTGCGGTTATTGACTTTAAACTCATTTCGCTTCCACGTCTTCATCTCTTTTATCTGTTTGGCCCACACACACTTGTCCATCGGCATTCTGGGCCTAATTTCCTTTTCGGTTTTGGGTGTGTTCGCCACATCAAAAAAAGTGGTACCAAAAATATATATAAATGTATGTGGGAAAAGGAAAAGAAGGAACAGAAATTAACATAATCAAATTTACTTTTGTACGCCGCGAACACGTTTCGTGGCCGAAAGAAGAAAAAGTGAAGACCATTATTTAATTTTCGTGTCAGTCGGCGCAATGCCCCAGCGAACGGCATTGAAGTATTGACAAACTGAGGGTTATTTACACCTGCCAGTTCGTTTGACAAGGTGAGCTTCTCAATGGTCTATAAACAGATTTTGGCAAGAGTGTCGATTGCGACTGATATTTTCTAGGTTTAGAACATGTTATTGTCTTGCAATTACGATTGAGGAGGGTTCACCTAATAAAATCTTGGGATAGGCTTTCTGCAGTTGGATCAATTTTAATATACTTATAACATAACAGGGAATATAATTAGATCAGAATAGTTTTTTAATCATTACACTAAATAATATGCAAAATTATAAATATTATAATAAATACAACGGATATTTGATTTTCGGCTGGCTTTCATTTATTTGCCAGTATTTCCTTCGAAAAAGTTACGATCAATACAAAATTTACTGAACCACAATGCCCCTGTGGTCTAGGCTTTCGATTACATTTTCGAATCCTCTCGAGAACCAAAATTATAGTCAAAATTTGAAGTATCTGCCACAGGACGAGCATGCGGAAAATGTGTTGCCGCTTTACAGCAAACTTTCCTTGGACAACCAAGATTGGTTTGATCGGCCAGAAACAATCGCCTAGGTGCGCATGTCTTTCCCAGGAGCATTGCCTTTGGAGTCGGAGAAACCAAGTGGAAATCAAGCAGTTGGCAAAGCTGGTGGGCTACAACCCCGAGGAAATCGATGGCTTTCTTTTTAATCTTAGCCTACGGAACTATAATGATCTGCTGAAACCCAAGAGTTATAGATGGGATGGCTGCAATGTGCCCCTATGTTATCCTTATGTCTGTGATCGGTACATGGACATATTCGATAATCGTGGCAACTTACGAAATCCCATCCATACAAGGAGCCTGGATAGTTTACTTTCTCTACTGCAGGATTACTTGAATGGTGATTCGCCTTATGGTCGAAAGAACTCGCCTATTGCGTATCCTTACGAACAGCAGGGGAAACATCCTTCAAGTATCGAAAGTGAGAAAGTTTTAAGTGAAGACATCGAATTCAGCGATTTACAAGGTAAGGGATCATCGGATTGGATCTATCAGATCCTTGGCAGTCCAAAGAAATCGAAAAGCAAGGAAAAAACGACCTCCCACCGAGAACCGCAACCGGTGGAGAGTCCAGAACTAGGATTTGAATTAGAATCAGAACCTCAAAAGGACAAAATGTATAGGAAAAGTAAGGCCTTTGGTCGGCACTCTGTTTTTCTTAATGATGAACTAGCCCTAGCTTATGCCAAGTCTTATGATTATGCGGAATATCTAATGAAAACCATGGGTCGACATCGTTTTAGGGACAGCTATATAGGTCCTGTGGGAGATTTAAGAACAGCACGCACTCGAATTCTTATAAGAGACTTAATCGCAAGAAAGGGAATGAATATAAGTGACAAAGATTTAAGCAAGGCCTTAAAAAAGGTCGATCTCGAGTGGAAAGGATCGACACGTGCAGATAATAAACGTGAAATGAAGACCGCACGGGAGATTTCCAGGCTTTACAATGCCATTGTTCAGACGCCGTCAGATGACTCTATTAATTGGGGAATTATAGGTAATGTCAGGGAGAACTACCCAAAGGTTCCAAAAGCCTCGAAATCTCCCAGAAAATACTTTACCGGCCCAGACTCATTGCTTTTCCACGAACCTTTTAATCAAAAGAAGAACAGGACCGGGCAGCGGCGACATTCAAGGCATTCCCGGCTAAGTCCCGATTACAAACTCTCAAGTGCAAGGATAAAGCGATATATAAACACATCCATCAAGCAACCTATAGAGCAGGTCGAAGAAACGACTTCAATTTATTCGGCAAGGAGTGATGTGTAAAGCTTGCAGAGACGAGAGTCTTAAGATCCCTTGTCAGGTTATTCCAAATGTATTTCAAATCATATTAAACTAAATGGGCATAATGTAAAACGTTTTTTTTTCTGCCACTAAGTTTCCCATTATCCCAGCATGCTTCGAAAATTACAGTAGAGAATCATTCTAAATTTTAGTTTGGAACTGGCAAACACAAAATTTGTTCTTTCTTAAATACCTTGTTTTCGGAACACCAAGACGGTCAGGCCAAAATGAATAATTGCTGCTGTAGATCGCATAGCGATCGCACGGATCCCATGGCCTGTCTTCCTCAGTTTCCACGTCTGCAGCGGGTCCAAAGTTGTCGGCCATTTTTGGAGGGACGGAAGGCAGTCAGCTGTTGTGTTTCGGGCGAGAGGCGGTGGGGTCAGAGAAACGGTGGTATGATCCAGGTTCTGGCCAAGATGGTGAACAAGTCGTCCAGTACGGTCTGCCAATTCCTCCACCAGTTGACACTGCAGGTCTTCGCGAGAATCCTATATCCTTTGATGATGGGTTGGAATACGCTGAAGGTACCGTTTGTTATACCCGACATCTGTGAGCTGTACTACGGGATATTCGACGAATGTGGTAACTTGAGGGGTTCCATTCCCACCAGGACGCTGCTCATCCTTATAACCATGATCCAGTACTTTCTCAATCTACCCAAGCGGTGTGGTTGCAGAAGCCAGGCAGATGATTTGCGGAACGTTCACAGTCCCGGTTATTGTGGCAAAAATGCGATGACGCCATTCTCGGGACAGGGGATCACCCAAGAAGGACCATCGACGAGAAGTGAAGTGTGGGCGGGACTTAAGCGATTGGGATACGAAAGACGTGGCGATCTAGACAGTTATCCCTCGGATGAGTCCATTCCATATGGCTATGCACCCCATCGATGTCCTTGCCAGGCCGGGGATCCCAAAATCCAAAGATCCGCACAGGGACTTACAAACCCCTATGCAAATAGGTCTGGGGCTTTGAGATCGTTGGTCTGCGCGGAGGAACTGGAAAGTCCCATGTTAGCTTGCGATTACAATCAGCGAACCCCAATGGCACCCATTTCACCGAAAGCAGCCCAATTTATTCACATCAATCACATCTCGAACCTATATGCTGCAGTCGTACAAAACCAACATACAAGACAACTATTTTCTGATGGAAGGCCGCCAAAGCCACGGGTACGACAGTGCACTGAAAACCAAAATAGATTCTCCGGAGGTTTTATGATGCCCGAACCCTACTTCAATGGAATGCCATGGAGTTGGCTGCACAGAGATCCTCAGAGAATGATACGCCTGCCAAGTGGAGGTCTTCCTTTGGAAATCCCTCGTTACAGACGTCAGCCTTTGGATGAAGAGTACCACAGCTTTAAAAGTAGATATGAAAATATCAGCAGAAAGGAAAGCCCTTTCAAAGAAAACCGCTTACTGCCCTTGGACTATTACCCATCTGAAAATAGACTTACCCCGGGAAATAGGTTGCAATCGATAAGCTGGGAGAAGAAAATACTGGATCCTCAAAATCATCCTATGAATAATATGTCCAATTATCTGGGACAAATTCCAGTTAAGCAACTAAGAAAAATTGAGTGGGAGGAGCTCTTTATAAAAAAAATTAATGAAGCAAAGAGAACCAAGGGAACTTTCGATTACTGGAGGGAGATGCTGGAGAGAAATAAGATGAGAACATTTCAACAAATAATAAAGGACATTCCAATATTCCCTGCCGAAGAGAGTGGGTATTATCAACCAAGAAAACAGAGTGACCGCATTATAACGAAGAAAAGCAACAACTCCCTGAGATCACCAAGACAATACCAAAAGAAATTGGAAATCGAAAAACCTGGGGTTTCAAAAAGGGCTACTAACAATCATAGAACCCAAATTTCACCTCAACATCGAGTAAAGCAACCCAATAGTAGCCAAGGAAAACCGACTTTAAAAAATCACCTCCAACTGGTCAAGCCTCAAGACATCAATAAGAGTAAGTCTGTAGATAAGACTCTGCGTTTGGCGAAGAATGAAATATTAACCAACCAAACTAAAAATCAACCAAAATATCCTGATCCCGAGGATTACAGAAGAGAAAGGGCTAGAAACCAAAGAATGAGTAGGAAAACTGCTGGAGAGTCTGTGATGCTAATAAAGCCGGCAAAAAGTATAATACGAAAGCCTGTGCACACTCAGTTAAATGGAATATCCCAGGAAGATATAGCAAGTTTAAAGAAACAATTGGAGATGAACAAAACTGATAAAAGGGTACGATTCCGTGTTGCCATGCCTTACAGCTTTGAAAGAGAAACGCCGGCAAAAGATCCGAAAAGAAAAACCAATTGCAAAAGTAAACTACCTGAAAGGTATGTTCTTCCTGAAGGTGGAGATCAGATACCAAAGCAGTTCAGTAAGCTCGATAGTCAAGATAAAAGTGCTACAAAAAGTGTATTTTGTCAAAGATCGGGAAAGTCAGGGGAACGAGGTTTCAGAAAAAAGCGATTGCATTCAATTGATGTTACAGAACTGCCCACACATAGTAAACGACCTGCGATGGGTTCTCAAAGTAAATACCATATTGGAAATGCCAAAACGAAACCTAACAAACCCCTCGGTAGAAGCTGTAAAATCCAGCCCAAAGTATTGCATTCCAGAGAGGAAACTAAGGACGTGGAGACACTGAAGAACAGAGTGAAGCGAAGAAAGTCATTAGGTTATTTGTTATGATAGCAGCGTTCTCGTAATCTATTTATCTATTGGATTGATGTTATTCCCAATATTTACCTGAATTATCTAAAATCAATACGAGCTATATGGTATATTTTTGTTACTAAGCTTAAGCACCGATTGTATAGAGATACCACGCCTGACCGCCTATTAAATTTTCGTTTTAAAAGTGTATTTGTTTGACTGGAACTACCCAAACTCATCTAGTTTGTGGGGAAAAAGGGAAATGCTCACTAGCATTGATTGAAAGCCGCAACACTGCAGCACAGTTGTGGTGAAGTGGGCTGCGCTTTTCCGCATTTCATTTGGGTCCAAAGCACCGATAATAATAACGATGATGCGTCCAGTGCCTGGCCGCTGAAAAGGGTTTTCTTTAAACCGAGCTACTAATCGAAGCTTTCTTTACTCCTCTGGAGTGGAGTTAGCTGAAAATCTCCCTTTTCCACCACTTTTTCGAATATTTTTGTGTTTGAAGCTGGCTTTCAGGTCGCTGGGTTGCTTTTACTGTACTTTGGGGGCCATAACGTGTCCCTCCCCCTTAAACTCCTTTATATATGTGTGCCTAAGAGCTGAAGGCCGTGAGCCAAAAGGCAAACGTTTTGTGGGAAGACCGCAATTTTCCGCTAAAGCCGAGAGTCGGATTGGTAACAAGTGCCTCTCACTTTATTGGCCCCTGGGTGGGCCTATCAAATTGGCTGGTGGTGGAGCCGGGTTTCAGGAAGAAACCGATTAGATATTCATACGAGATTTCAGTAGCGGAACAGCCTAAGTTCGCTGCATAAATTTTAAATAAATTGTACCAAATTAACAGCTGGAATGTGGCTTACAGCGTGCGTATCTCAGCTTGACTTTAATATCTAGATAGTAAGTAGAAAGAAGTGGGCTTTGATGAATATTCATTTACAAACATCGAATTTGATTTATGTTAGAGAACCTATTCAAAACAGCTATGGTACCAAGTCGCAGCATCATAGCAACCCCGGGGACCGAGTTCCTTGAGGTTTCCAACCTTCCAACCACCCAGAAAGTTTCACCCACAACTTCCCACTTACTGTGACCACTCTTCACGCACACTCTAACATCCAACATCCAACATCTAACAGCCCAAAGTCTTCCCCTCCTGCCCGCACAGTCGCCATGGTGCTTATCAGTCTGATGTGACTGTGATGATAATAATTCAGAGTCAAATATCTCGCGACGTCTAGTGGCCAAGTCATGATTTATGGGATTCCATTCGAGACTTAAACAATACGATAATTATTTATTAGAGTGGCGACCCTTCTGCAATCCCATCAGTGCTTTGTGAGCGCAGCAGCAAACACACAAATATGTGTATATAAATAATAAGTTTTTGTTTGGCTGCAATGACTTTGCCCAGTTACTGAATCCCGGGCCCCTCATGCGGCAATTTATAATGTTGAGTGCCAAGCAGTTAGGAGGGATCCTCTTCGTAGATATCTATGTACACATGTATATGCGTTGCTACATTTCTCCATAAACGATAGAATGTATACATGTAGTATGTATGTATATAGGGAGCACCAAGAGTAGACAGACAAGAGTCGCCCTGACAAAACCAGTTGGAAATGGCCTGGCAAACGGAATTTATTGCAATGGAGTGCTGAAAACTAAATCATCATCTTCCAACCAGATCCAGTCCCAGTCCCATGGTTATCCATGGCACCCAGATGGGGGGCCAGAATAATTGATACACTCTCCCCCCAGCTCATTTAATATTTATGCGCATTTAGCCGGGCACTTTTTCCATGCGAAATCGCTAGTTTTGTTGTGCAATAGTTTGCAGTTGGCCTATGCGTAAGTATGCGCAAAATAAATACATTTTTTATATCCATTTTATTATTTTTGGCTCTGCTGGTAGGCATAAATTATGCGCAATATTTAACGCCTTTCAAACGAAAAAAAAATGAAGAAAAAGAAACAAACGAGATTCGGAGAAAAACCATGCAGAAACCTTAAGCAGGCATCTATAAAATAAAAGTAAATTGGTTGTCCGGCTTTGGTTTCCCCAACATCCGTATCCGGGGCATTTGCTTTTCACATTTTTTCCCCCCTTTTCCTTTTTTCTTTTATATACATATACATATATATATATATATTTTCTGTGCGTTTTTCCTTTGCTCGTGTCGAGTCGTTCAAGCTGTGGCATAATTTTTACGCATTTGCTCGGACCCCCAGGCAAAAGTGTTGATAAAAAAAATGTATAATACGAACGGGGGCGATAGAGCAGGGTGGGCGTGGCGGCACACGCATAGACTTCCTGCTTGAACTACTACAAAAAATAAATAATAAAGAAAAATGCTAGAGCCGGGCAAAAAGTTAAACAATTCATGGTCGCCGCTTTATGCTTTATACGCAAAACTTTGGTCCTTGATTTCGCATGTCAAAGCATCTCCACTCTTTTCCCTCGACTTTGTGTGCGGAGGAACGCTTATCTTCGCCGGCAGCCAAGTCGCACATCGGCGAACTAGAATTTTGGTTGAACATGCCCTTATGAATCAATGATGCTCTGTTGATCAATTTGGTTAACTTAACTTCAGAAATGGTTGTTACATAGGGAAATGTTTATATTTGGTGCTTCATTTCTTTACCACATTGGCCTAAACCTTTCTGTTAACTATATGAATATCATAAAACTTAGTCAAAGATAATAATTAATTGTTAATTGTGCACTTTGTATATAACATATTAGCGTGAAAATATCTTTACAATTTTGTTTTATGCAAAAGTGAGGGTAACACCTAATTCGTCCTAGCCACTTTGATAGATCGCACATTTCTGCTTGTTTTATGTTTATTTGTTTGGGGCCGCGTCGTTTGCCAAAAACCAAGGCTGTCTGTCTATATATCTGCGATGTCCCTGCCGCTTCCCCTCCCCACTTTCTGTGAGGGGGAAGGAGGGGGGGCTCCACTTTCTTGCCGTCCCTCTCGGCCGTACAGAAGCTATCTCTTTCGCCTCACTGCAAGTTCGTTTTGTGTGCGGCCAAAATCCACTTAAATCGATAAAAACTATCAAATCTGTGCGGGGCGTGTGCCTTAGTTGTCGGTTTTATTTTTTTCATTCCCATTTTCCCATTTTTTTTTTTTTTGTGTGCCTCTCCCTTCTCCGGCGGAGTCTGAAGCCGGAGCTTCGTCACTCATACGCCATGTGCGCCGTCTCCAGCGTCGTCGCCACTCATTTTTCGCCCATGTTGCGTATGTTGTCAAGTCTCTTCCGTTTGGTGCCGCTCACTGGAGCAGTGTTTGTTTTTCTCTGTGTATGTGTGTTAGCCTTTTTTCTTGGCATCGGCCATCGAAATTGTGCTCAGCATTATTGTTGTTGCCGCTGGCATGTCCGTTTTGGCATGGACTTGGCCCAAACTCATTGTTTGGGGGAATCCCATTCCCCATTTAGTTAGATTCTGCTCTCCTTTTTCTTTTTTTTTTCTATTTGTTCGGGGTGGTTCGGTTAGGCAGCAGCAGCATTTCCGCTCTTTTCCGCTGTTGTCAAGCAGCTAACACACACCATGGCACATGTGTGTGAGCTTATAGGCGCCGGCATTCGAGCAAACTTACCCCCCAATACGAACCCCACCCGAAAATCCAAGTGAGATATGGGTGCCCTTCTCGAAACTATAATGCTAAATGACAAAATATGACAAATTATAATAAAATGGAGGAAAGAAGCTCTGCGAAAAAGAATCTTTTATATGCATATTCGTTCAGCGGATTTTTGACATTTGTCATGGAAATCTTTCCATTCCGCTGATTCGTCTTTTGTCTGGCCAATTTTGCGGTCGCCTCACATGACAGCCAGTTGGGCCTCCACTTGTGGAGGCATACTTCCCGAAAAGCCTGCATTAATACAAATATCACGCACTCGTAAATGTTCCTTTTATAGGCATTGCGTGCCGAGATTTTACAATGGCTATGAATATAAAGAAACACTCGAATAAAGATTAACAATAATCGTAGCTAATCATAGTGCAATTATGTGTCACTCGAACATGTCGACAGTTGTTTTCGCGCAGAGATTATAGAAGCCACTAAATATTATTAAATTCGGCTTACTATAGTTTATGGAAAACATATTTTCTAAATTTCACACAAACTCGCTTAGCTACACTTTTATAAGTTTCACTTCAGGTTGCCTGTTATTATTACATTTTCCAATTTTGCAAGCCAAAAAGTAAAAAAGCCTCTTGATTTTATTTGCTTGACACACATTTCCAATTATTTTTTGTATGAAAGTTTCCATCAACTTTTTAGTATGTCAACTGCAGTGAATTATAACTCAATTTTCACGACTTTACAAGAACCAATTAAAGGTCCCAGTAGCTTTCAATTTACCACAATTGAAACACCTAAAAAACCAAAGCAATATTTAACGCTTTATTAAGAAATACTTGATATTACAATCAAAAGTTATTAACTTTCAGCAGTAAAAAACAAAAAACCTGTGACCAAGTTTGATGTGGAAAATAAGTAAAGCGAAGGTGGTGAAGGGTTGGTGGGGTAAATCCCCTCTTGACAAAGAGTAGATCTGGTTATAATTGGGGGAAAAACCTCACGCCAAGCAAAGTTTCCAATTAGAGAGCGAGTGGATGAACAATTTGTGCCTTTATTTCGTTTTTGCTTGTCGGAAAATGCCAAGCTTGAAGTTTTCCCAGTTTTGGTTTAGTTATTTTATATACATATATAGTTGCCAGTGTTTATGGGGCTGTTTTTTAATATGTGTTTGGCCAAAGCAATTTGCTCACATGGTGCAAACTGGTGCACACAAACAAAAACCGAACTTTATAAACTAATAAACTCAGCCGTCGAATACAAGTGCCCCGCCCCTTTTAGCCCGCCTTTCACTCCCTGAGTTTCGATTAAATTTTTGTTTAGGTATTTTTGCCGCACTTATTTTATTTATTTTTTTCCCCTTTTTTTTGCTACACAGTGCTCTTTCCTCGTAGCTCAACAATCGGAAAATTGCTGCAGCAATTTTTGTGTGCTCCATAAATATTTCTCGAACATTTTTTGGGGTCTCCCTGCTGGCCTTCTTTTTTTTTGTGTCCCCCCAATGCAGCGATTGTCGTTCGCCATATGCAACTAGCAATTTGGGATATTTCCCACAATCTCCTAAAATCACACAGAGCCAGACATGGATGCACCTCAAGGCATTTGTTGTCGTTGGAGATTTGCAAGCAGATTGAAAATTGATTAAGTTGCTGATGAAATAGAACCGAAACCGGTTACTCGACTAAGGGGATTATTTAGCCAAGTGCAGGGAAAATTGTTTGGGAACATTATCAGTAAATACGCAAATAAATTGAACAATTTGAAAGTTAATAGAGCTGTGGTACCAATCGTGTTGCGTATCTTTGATAACAAATTTCCACGTTCCTCAGTATCTGTTCTTTTTGTTTTTTGAAATGTCTTTATGGTCGTTTGGTTGGTTTTTTCTTACTGGAAAAATGTTTAATTTGAAAACTCCCTTTTTTATTAATCGTAATTTCCCCATGCTGCTAATTACATGCTTCACAGCTTGCCCACATTTAATTTGGCCTTTTTGTTTGCAGTTTTAATTTTTCACTCCAACAAACTACAATTGCAAAATTACAAAATTTTATATATAGTGCAACGAAGGCGGAATGGAAATTTCTACCAATTAGTAAAGGGAAGGGAGAAACAGAAGGAAAAACTGTTGCAGTTAAGGAATGCAATTATCAAAAAGGCCAAAACCAGCAGGGCCATATCAGAAAGCGAGCACAGTCGTCCACACCGAACTACGGAAAATGCAAATGAGCACCCAGTGCCGTCTCTTTCTACCACGCTAGCTCTCTCTCTTTCGCTCTCAGTGTGCGGCACAATGATTGCTGCATTTATGAGATAAGTTTTTACTGTCGACAACAATTAAATTACATTTTAGAGTTTATGGCCTTCGTCGCCGAGTCGCTTCTGTCGCCAAACTTCAATAAATTCTAATAATTTATTTCATTACCGAAGTGTGTGCGCATGTGTGTGTGTGTGTCCTGCAACTGTTGTAAGTGTAATTTCTGCTGCATTTAGTTTGTATGGAATGCCAAAAAATGGGAGCACACAGACAATAGGGCCATAAAAATGCGCCTTCCTTTGGAATGATTGTTATTCCTCCATGGAAATGCAGTTGTCTAATATGTCTCCAGTTTCGTATTATGACTTCAACAAGTATAGGAATATAATTAGTATTCTGCTTAAAATAGCAAACTCATTTTAAAAGCGAATCCTTCTTTTGGTTATCTAAACTGTGACTACAAATTCTACTTCATATACAGAACAGCATTTAGATTGAAAGTGCGTATCTCGTCTGCATTATTTTCCGAATTTAGCTGGCTTTGTATTTTCCCGCGTTAGTTTTCATAACAAATTGATTATCATTACGGTCAAAAACTATTTATTCGACCCGCATGTTGCGGCTGAATTATTTGCATTTCGAGCATGGTCATAATGCGACGCCTGCACCCGCATCAAATTCGGGTGGTGGTGAGTCCAAGGGCGTTCATTTAGTCATTTGTGTGGCCTAACATGCCCCTTCGACACTAAGCGGGCCACGCCCCCAGCGCAACGCCCCCGTGCTAGTTAGTTATCGGAAAATTGAAAAACCGCATTGCATGTGTGTCTATCTGCACCAGTATTTCCCTCTGTCTGTTGGATTTCCCCGCCAATCGCACTGGGTTTTCGGATTATTTTGGCGTGCCACTGGGCGTGTTAAACATGCATTTTCCGATACCATATAGCATATACCATTGTAGATGCAAACAGATATCCTTGGCACTCGGGGAACATTTTAATTAGTGGGGTCCTTCAACCCTGACTAATGGACACAAGGCAATGTGTGTGAGTAGCCATGCAATCTGCTAACTGAAAGGCACGAGCAGTGATTTCGGTGTGGCTTTAAAGTCCGAGAAGTTTATGAACATATCAAAGTGCTTTAACTAATGATTAACTTTTTAATAACAATCGAATAAGTGTTCTGTTATTTAACTATTTTCGTGAAGAATCTCTATTCGCAAAACCTGAGTCATCAACCTGCTCACATGCCACAAAGCACCTCGGCAAAAAATAAAAATGTAGTTGACTTTATGCAATAGCAGTAATTAGCCGCCAACGCTGCCACAAATTGTAGTTGCATTGTTTTTATTACGCCGCCTTATGCAACTGAAGATAAAGCAAAAAGTACAGCAGTGAAAAATGCAAACAATAACCAGAAATACCAAAAAACCAAATCATTAACATACTCGTAGTGTGTTGTGTGTGTGTTTGTCTGTAATTAAACGAAGAAGCTGGCCAATACAACAGGTTGTTCGGTTGTTAGTGGCCAATTTGTTGCATACACTAAAATCTTGTCTTGTCTTGTTTTATTTTTTTGGGGGGTTTTATTTTCGTGTAAGTTAGTCAGGAAATTATTGAGGTATTCGGTGGGAGACTTATGCAATTAACTGGTGCTGCAGCATGTGAGACATGTTGCATGTTGCAGGTGGCATTTTGCCGGTGGTTGGCTGGCCTGAATTGAGGTTTTTTGAACCAGAAACCATTCTAAACGGAACCGATAACCAGTCGTTGAGCTTGGCCAGGGAAAATGTGCCACGACATAAAACGCACCAAAGCATTTTCCACATTTCGCCCCTTCCCGCCCCTTGGAGAATTTTCCAGACACGACGCACTCGAGCGCAGAAAAGAAAGAAAGCTGTGAAATGGCCGCCATTGACTGCAGTTTTTTTTCCCCCCTGCCCCTCCGTTCGGATGCCCCTTCCTAGACATTTTTCCATGTCTTGGCTCTCGCCAACTTGGCCAACTTGTCTATTAACGGTAACTAGGTAAATGTTAGAAATTACCGTTAGAAAAATTGCCTCTGCTCCATTACTATTTGCACACAAAGTAAGCCATTTGTTAAGCGGCTACACCACCGCCAGCTAGAGAAAAGCCTAGAAGAATCGGAGGTGGGAGAAGAATTGCTTTGTCTTCTGGCTTCCGTGAGTGGGAAAGTGTTGAGTGTTGAGTTGGCCCAGAGGAAAAGCCCTGAAATATTTAGCACTTCCACTAACTCAATCCACAATCTGTCGAGCCCGAGAAATGCTAATTTCGTTTACTTTTTAAGGCAATACTGAACTTGGCAGAGACTCATTAAAGGTAATTGTTATTCGTGGCAGGGGGAAGAAAGTTAGGCCAATGGCTCTTTCATTATTGGTTACTAAGGCCTAATAGTCACTGTACCCAATATTGCAACAATTTGGGAAATATTTATTTTGAATTGATTAATACAACGAATGTGGGTAATTTATATCGTCAATTGATGTACATATATTAGGTAGTTATTACTCAGAAGTACTAGGTTAGTTCTCCCTTGATGGAATTTATAATAGAGGTTATCAAGGCAATTACCAAGAATATATGGCATATATAGGAGATTCCTAGTTTATATATAAATAAATTGCCCAAAATGTACCAATGTTTAAGCCGCCTTAAACATTCCGACATCCTTTTGAGTAACTTGTTGGCCACGTCACGACATTCCGCTGCTCAATAATTCATTAGACATTTGGCACCTTCAACGGCGGCGGATCTGACGACACGTTCAGATTCCGTTGACACCTCGGATTGGGAAGTGGGCGGAATGGGTGGAATGGCAGCTGGATGTGGAGGTGAGAGGGGGATGACTTGGAGGGACAGGTGCTCCCCCGATACTCCAACAAATGGCCTCATCAAGACGCTCAACGTGTCGCAAATGCGTTGCCGTTGAGTGGCCTCGACGCGCACACCCGCAGCTCCACCACCCACCACCCACTGCTCACTATCCAGGTAGCACCTACTGACAAAATAAAAACCCGGGGGCAAGTTTTCACTCAGTAACCACCTGAAGCCGGTCTAGACACTTTTGACACAAATGCGGCGGGTGTTAAGAAAAAAAGTCTACGAATGTCTCCTCTTCATCTGTCTGCCATTAAATATAGCGAAAAAAGCCAAAGGAAAACAAACACAAAAAACAGAAAGCAGCACATTGCTAAGCTGCGTAGATTTCCGCGTGGTGTCCTCCGTCTCAGTTCACCCATGCCCGCCCCCTCACCTGAGCTCACCTGGCAGTCTGGAGGCGACGTCGCTGGAGGTGCGTGTCTTATTGTCATGTCACACTCCGAAAAATGCGACAAATTCCAAATGAAACATATTTTAGAGTATTACTTGAATCTATAATCTAGTGGGAATAAATGATTTTATTTATTTATTTAATGCGTTTGGAATTTAGCTTCAAACACTCATTGATATTTTTCAAGTAATATTTATTTTGATTTTAAGCAAAGATTTGTTTTTGAATTACAATTAAAACTGAAAACTTTGAATCGAATACGTTTTTTATAGTTATTTCCAAGAAAAAGAGTTTCTCTGTTAATCTTCACACGCGGAGAATAATTTTATTCCAAATGTGAATTTAGCCATCACCAATTGAATTAACATTTGACATTCTTTGTGCCCGTGTAGGTGGGTGTGCGCAGAGGTGTGAGCTGCGGCAGGTGAGGGTCTTCGGTGGGACAGAGAAAGAGGAGTGATAGAGAGAGAGAGGGAGAGGGAGAGGGCAAGACCGAGGTCTCCGGGAGTACTTGAGACAGGTACGAGAGTGCATATTGAGACAGGTGACAACAGTCGCACTTCATTCACTCTGTTGTTGTGACTGCAGCGGCCCTCCTCAAGCTTCCCCCACCCCCACCACCATACCCACCCGCACCCCTCTGGACTCTACTGCTTGGCCAGGTGCCTCGCGTGGCACTTCTTCGTGGCCCACAGCATTATGCAGCAAGAACAGCAACTGTTTGGTGGTAATTGCTGGCGTTGCAGACGCACTAAATCAATTAGAATGCAGCCCACGCAAGGCATTTGCAATGGAAATTCCTAAGCGCAAACAGATTGTTCTACTTCTGGCTCATGATAATGTAATGTCTGGCAAGTTGCTGTGGGGCTGTGTAAAAGTTGCTAACTCCATTCAGATTGCCATCTTCAGGAGGAGTGGTTTTCTGAAGTATCTCCAAGCAGTTAGCCAGAATTGTAAGGAATCGTCGGCGTTGTGGGAAACATAGTTGCGAGCTTATAAATCATTGGCAATTAAAACTTTACTGCATTTGAATGTGCGAGCACTAAAGTCAATTAATCATGGAATGTGTTCTTTCCTAAGCTAATTCTATAGGAATATATTACTGCTTTCCAAGAGTAGAGAGTATTTATTATTCCAAAAAGCTTTTATATCTCCGGCTTCAATATCATTTGCATTTTTCATCGAACTGGGAACTTTTACGGAATGCATTTCTTTCACTTTTCACGTGCTTCACATTTCTGGACGATGATGCGGAAACTCAGTGCTCCCCGAAATGGAAATGATTTCGTCAGTTGGGGTTCACTGAACCCTACCTTTTTCACTCCTCAAATATGCAACACCCAACACCTTTGTCAAAAAAAAACAACAAAAAAAGACGTTTGGTCAGTTGTCAGTTGTTGGTGGAAGGTGCGATAAATGCGGACAGACGTAACGAGCGAAAGGGCCAAAAGAAACCCATTAAAGTAAAGCTGCATTAACAGCTAAATGAAAACACCCAACAACAAAGCGCAGGCATCGAATTTCTTTACATACAGAAAAAAAACGGGTGGGACAAACCCCCAGACAAGTGGAATGGAGCTGGAGAAAGTGGGCACTGCGGCAAAGGGTTTCAATATTTTGAAGCAAACTGAAAAAAATCGTTTACTGATTACCTATTTCGAAATTCGTGCTGCTAACTGTTCTTTTCATGTTCAACAGCACTATGCTTTTACTACCTAAAACAAAGCTCAGTGTTTTCGGATGTTAAGATTATAGTTAATATTACTTTATCATACTTCTGCATATTCTCTTATGTTAATGTTAGTTTCTATAGAAGGAGATATATATATTTGTTTTCAGTACATAAAAGCGAGCGGGGGAATGTCAAATCGAACGATTAAGACACGCTTACGTTTTAATTTTGCCGTTGTTGTTTTGTTCTGCAGTTTCGTCTTTCTGTTTTGTGTTTCCCCCACTTTTTTTCTTTTTTTTGCGCCTATTTGTTATTTGCGGGGTTTCATTTAAGTGCCCGCTGCTGTACTGTTCGCAGTGGCTGTTAGTGCTGCTATTGCTGTTATTCCTGTTATTGTTGTTGTTCCTATTAGCTAGTTTTCACTCTTATCTGCGTCGTGTTTGTCGTATTCTGTGTTTTTTCCATGAATGCATGTGGGTGGTGATTCCCCCGCAATCAACCCCCTCGATTTCCACCCCCTTCCAACACTCATTGTACTTAGTATTGTGCCTTTTGTGAAAATATTTCACTTATTTGTCAAATTGACACAATGCGCAATTCTGGTTACAATTCGCAATTGTTTGGCTGAGCGGAGGCAGCTCGAAAAACAACAATTGCCGTAGGCCAGGGAATGCTGGGATGCTGGCAGCAGTTTTGAGAGATAAGTTCAATTTGATTTAGTCTAGTACTAGATTCATGGTAAATATTATCTCTGACCAGCATCTTTCATCTAATCGTGGATGTTCTTGGAAATTCTGTGTGGAACGGAAGTCTTTCGTCATTGATCTTTGATCCATAAACATTCGGTTTTATGTCAATTAGATATCGCAACACATGTGCATGTGTTGACATTTCATGTGTGGTCTCTGCTTATTTGGCCTAGAAATATGAAAATATGATGTTTTTTTAGCTTTCCAGCGTTCAGTTAATTAGAGGTTTTTGACAAGATACACTACAAATTCATGTAAAATTGAGTTGATCGATAAAAGCGCAAAATGGTTTATTGATTCTCACAAAACAGCTACTGATTCAACTGTAAAATGAAGTAGTAAACAAACGTGCTGTGAATTTTCCCCTCTTAAAATTCTTCGAAGACAGAGCCGTAGAATTCCTAGTATTTCCACTGATAACCTTGGTCGGGGGCCACTGCGTGGGTGGATTGTTTTGTCTCCGCTCTTATCGCAGCAAAGAAATGATAACGTTATTGGATTGGTAACAAAGAGACGAAGGCACTCCGCCTGTGTGCAACTATTAATTTAAGACAAACACTGTGTTCTTTTGCAGATAGATAAAGTAACGCATAATAATTAAACTGAAACATGCTAAGAGTGGCCTAAGAGCAGAAACCGGGCAGACAGAGTTTGAAAACGGAATACCATGGTGCGACTGAATGTTGCAGAGCAACACAGCAGCAGCAACAACAACGGCAACATTAGCAACAGCAGCATTAGCAGCATAAGCAACACCAACGGAACAATAACTAGCAACAATAATGCGGGTGGCAGCTGCTCCTCGACGACCTCATCAACGACCAGTTTGAATAGCAATCCGGCCTCGCCCGCCTGCACCATGGTGATGTTGCCGGCACCGCAGCAACACTTGTTGGTGCAGCAGCAGCAGCAGCAGCAACTGCCGCCGCAGCCACCGCAGCAGTTGCAGCAGCAACATGCCCCGCAGCAGCAACAACAGCAGCAGCAACACTCCCCCTCGGATGGCGGCTCATCGAATTGCTCGCTGCCGGCATCGCCGCCTTTGCTGCAACAAACCGCAACTCCGCCGCAGGGCGCCCAGATTGTGCCGCCCGTTTGCGCGCTGCACCACCCACAACAGCAGCTGGCCTTGATGGCGGCCATGCAGCACCACCACCACCTGCCGCCGCCCCACGCCCTACACCACGCCCCACTGCCGCCAGCGCCCCCGAATCTGCCGCCCCCCCACGAAAACGGCCACGGTGGCGGTGGGTCTGCTGTGGCGGGTGGTGGCGGCATTTCGCCCAACGGCGGCGGCGGCTCCTCCGCCAGCAGCGTGAGCAGCCTGTCCAGCGGCAGTGGCGGCTCCGGAGGCCAGGTGAACGGTCTGAGTAACGGGACGAACGGCATTGCGCCATTGCCGCCGGGCCAGCTGTATATCCAGTATCCGGGCGAGTTCTATCCGCCGGAGTACTACATCGCACCGCATCCGCACGAGGGCATCTGTCCGCAGCATCCGCACCACCCACACCCGCACCACCACCAGCCCATGTGCGCCATGTCCACGGAATACGGTGAGTCCTCACTCGTGTTGCAACCTTTAACTCTTCAGCCTTTAGCTGGACTGTGGGAATTTCATTTAAACTCCTAGTTAAGATATTTTATATGTAGATATACATACGCTGCAGATATTGGTATTTAGAATTTAATCTTTTATATGTACATTTAGTATTCAGCATTTCATGTTGGAATGTTACGTATTTCACTCTAAAATGTCACGCTTCTCAACAGAGACAAAATGTCCCTTGAGGCTGCGAAGCACTTGAGCATCGCTTGGTGCAGCTAATTACAGCTGAAGTAATCCCCTGGCTAAGTATCTCAATTCGTCAAAAGATACTTCGCTAAGCCTTCGCCACGATGATGCAGTTGCCGAGCTCTTAAGCTGCCAAAAAACTTGGTAAGCGGCAAACAAACAAAAATGGACGAAAAGAGGGGAGTGCTCCGCCCTAATGCTAAAAATAGACGAAAGCCATATTTAGCTTACCCACCCAGCCCCACTTTCACCTCCCTCCAGCAGTAAGCTGTATACATTTGGCATTTAAATCTGCTGAGAAGCAAACCTCAACCTCAAACCACCGCCCTGCCGTCCCGTCCGCAAAGTCAACAAGTAAACTTTGCATTTGATTTATCTCTCCTGCTGCCTGCTGAAAATCCCCTTCGGAAACGCAGCTCTGAGTACGCCAGTCATTTAATATCGTCAGGCAACAAATTAGCGCTAAATCGCCTTTTTTCTCTGCTCACACTGACTGCACTCGGCATCATTTGAATTGCCATAACAAATTGCCACAGCAACAAGGCACATACTTGTATATACTTGTATTAATAGATATGGCATCCAGTTTCAGATTCGACAACGACTTAAGTTCCAGTTCGCGTTCTTAGTGCATATTGAGTAAGCAATGGTCGTCTATTTAAAGATTTGCATAAGAAGAAAGAAACATACATACAACACTCGTACAGGGTGCCAAGGCTTTGTTTGGGAATTTAAAAGTAGATACTACTTCTGCATAGCTCTTTTTTGAGATATCACAATCAACACCCTATACGCGTAGCTCGGCGAAATACCAAGCAATTCGCATTTGTGGTTTGACATTAGCACGACTACACCCAAACACCCACACAAACTGAAATGGACCATGGAATAAAGCCAGTTAGACTGGAACTTAACCGACCAAGCCGAAATGACCGACTATCCAGTCCAGAGCTATATGTACGTACAGAAATAGAACAGAAATGTGTCACTCGAGAAGAAATCAGATGTAGACAGACACTCACGGAGTGTGTTGGCAAAATATATAATTGAATTTGATCAGGTTTGCACGCAACCCAAAAACCCCGATAACCAACATTTTCAATTTATCAATGTCATTAACCCTAATTGTGGTTTTGGTGGGGGGCGCAACAAAGAGACCCCATTGATCGACTTGGCGTAACTCGAGGCCAGACTTCAGTTTTGGTATCTCTTTGATTGTTTTTTGGCGCATCTTCTAATTCGATTCCCCACGTCTTACACTAGACAGCAAGCTGTGTGTGTTCTCCGTGTGCTAATTGAATTTGCATGTGGGGCTGGCAGTTATACACACCCACCCACCATCACCCCTCCTTAAAGCCCACCGCCCATGGAACTTTGTCACTTAGTTCGATGTCAGCATTGAAGACCCGGTCGAAAGTGCCAGGGAGCCGGGAGAATTCTCTCCTCTAAGTTGCACATAATTTACAATTACGGGGAAGTGTAAATGGCTTTTCTGCCTCCACATCGCACCCCCCGTGCAACCTACGCCCCTGTTTTCCTCCTGCTGGCTTCCTTTGCTCATTTGGCAAGAGCGCCTGCACTGGGGGGAATAATTGCCACCTGTAATGAAAACAGAAAATCATAATTTAAGTCGCTTACCCTGCACTGCAAGAACTTTGTTGCACTGATAACGTGAAGGTATCATGAAGAAAAGTTTTGGAAATCTGACGTTTTGCTAAATTATTATCACATACGTTTAGATATGTAGAAATTATATATTTGTATTTAACAATAAAGCGAGGAACTTTTATATTTTGTTATGATTCTCCATCGTGTTGTATAAATTAAGTAAAACAGAAAATCTATAGGAATCACAAACTTTATTCCTCAAATTGAATATTTTGTATACTGATTTCTCCGACAGCTTCGCATTTTCCCTTTTCCCTCAGCTCCAATCGACTTTGGCCCGGCCTGATTGTTGTTAATCGAATAAACTTGCAGAGGAAATGGGCTCTGAGTGCGTGCTGGGCCCGAGACTTAGACAGACTCCCCATGTTCCCATGTCCCCATGTCCCCATGTCCCCATATCCCCATGCCCCATGCCACCCGGAGAACCTACTTCTCGTAGTGCCCCACCCCAGTGCGGCTGTGAGTTCTAATGGAATTTGCGCCCGGGTCGACAGCAACTTTACTATATTGATATGGATGCTGAGCATGTTATAATTATAAGAATGCTGAGACGGCTCTTGTTTCTGCGCCCTTATCCTCTTCTCCTTCTGGTGGTGCAAAAAATATTTAGCTGAATGGCGCAGATATGGTAGTACTATATTGCTGGAGTAAATATCCGAAGAAGTGGGTGGTCACTGGCCGCTGGTCACTGGCCACCCCGCATGGTGTTGATTGCCGAGTCCGAGTCCCTAATCAACATAATTTCTATTATTTTATATGCCCACACCCTATATTTTTATGCGGTCAGCCTTAATGGGCGCAAAGCAAATGAAGAGCGGAAGGGGAATGTATTGAAACGAGTTGTAGTTGAAGGCTGATAAAAGGGCACGTGGCTGAAGGCTGTTTGCATAATCTTGAAACTAGAACCACTTCTTTGGGATGCGATCTTAAGCAAAAGCGAATAAGTTGAGATTCATACTATTAGATTGCACAGATCTAATTATAAACAACAATCAAATGAATAATTTAAGCATATTTCAAATATATACAAAATGTATAAACTAAACAATTCCAAAAGATGAATTTATGTCCCCTTTGGTTTGGTGAAGCTGACCGCTTCATATACATTTCCCAACCCCTTATTTAGTCGTAGTTCAGCACATGTTTGAGGTCATTAACAAATAATGTTCCCATAAATACAAGAAAAGCAAACATCTTGGGTATTAAGTACACTCAGTCAATGAACCTACGAGAAATATGTGAAACCAGAGAGCAAATAAGAGAAACCGGGCGATGATGGGAAATCTAAGTGTTACATAAACAGTTGTCCACAGATCAGAGTCCCTGAGAATAAACAGAAAAGTCAGGGAGGAAAATAATGAGGGAGCTGGAAACTAATATCTGGCCATTGCAATACATATATCCCGCCAGCACCAGCACCCATTTTTCGGTTAATCTCTTTGGTCATAATTTTTAATTAACCCGCACATCGAACGACCTCGGCTTATTAAGACTTATTATACTGGGAGGGGGTGGAAAGAGGGTGGAAATGTGGAAAACCAGGCTGTGAACTCTGCACTTTGAACTTTTTGGCTCTCTTCCGTCATTTAATGTTTGGCAGATGGCTGTTCGGAAAATTAAACGAGATGACAAATAATAATTCATCGCTCGTTCTTTCCTATGAAATAGAGCACAAGCTCTTCGTTACCGAAGTAATGCGAAGTAATTCGAGTCGAGTCGAGACGGCACCTGCTTGTAAAAGCCAAGAAAACTGTGTCACAAAGTAATACAAATTAGGGGAAAAAATGGCGAGAAGGACAAAAGGACTTGTGCAAACACTGCTGATAGAATCCACAAATGATTGTTACTTATTATTCGCACATAAAACGTTTTTCCCAGGGTTTTCCCGCCACCCCCAGCCCTCAGTCCCACCAACAATTGTTCAGTGAGGCATAAGCAAACATTTCCATTTTGCCAGTGAGGACATTGTCGAAGGTCCTGTGTTCCCTTTGTGATGTCATATTACAAGCTCTTAGCTCTTCGCGGCGAATTCCTGTGGGTCGTAAAAAGAAAAGTGCATAAAATGTCTTGTCAGTGGCTGTCAAACTGCAGGCTGTCAGCCAGCCAGGCGACACAGGTATATCTATATACATATGTAGGTAGGAACGGCTAAAAAGCGTAGAGCTTTTCGAAATGAACGGTATGTGGTGCTATGTGGCGGTATGTGGCGGTATGTACGGTTTGGAATAAATGGCAGCTGCTCTTAACCCCTTTCGCCTCCCTTAAATCCACATAAACTTGTCCATTTTTACGAGCCGCTTTGGCGGCACAGATTTATTGGCTTCCTCGCTTCTGCTCGATTTTATTGTTGTTGGCCCTCGGAAAGTAACCCACTGCATTTGCATATATACACTCGTACACTCCAACGACTTCGCCACGTTGCCTCCGATTTTATGCCAAACTCGAAGGTTGGCCAAAACTCGAAATTCACCCGATAGTTTGCCCATCTCGCGTCGAATTTTATGCCTCACTTTGAAGTGGAGCATTATATCCCACGAATGTCAGTTTTTGCCATTGCCATTGGATCCAACTAATTTCGTCAAGGAGAGTTTCCTCGCCGACGCACTTAATGACAGCAACGACGAGGCTGTCAAAAGACTGCGATGACAAATTGCTTTCGGCTTGGAAAAGTGGAAAAGTTGGGCAGGAAGAAAGGCGACATGAGGTTGCATAAATTTGTGGCCCAACCGCCAAACCCCCTAAGAATATTCATATTTAAAGTTTCGGCGATGAGCTCGAACTGTCAACGCCCCCGTTCACAATTGACTTGACGTGCTGACCCACATTTTTCACGAGCAACTCCATTTATTTTCGCAACCCCACGCTTGGAGCTTAATTAATTTTGGTATCAGCAGAAACATTTGTTTGCATACCAACGGCAACAGCCGAGATGAAATCGGCATTTGCACAGAGAACTTGAGCTGAAACGTTTTCTCTACTATCAATGTCAGTATATCACCGCCTTAATGGGCTTACCCAAATCCCCCTTCGCAGCATCCGCCTGCCTGCATCTGGCTTCCTCATTTAATATAATTTGTTGCAAGTTTTGCGGCATGTGGCAGCAGACTGCTGCACTAATTGAAACGTAATTATATCATTCGGGCACGGGGTCTGCTCGGTGCATCGGCCTGTCAGTTTCTCAATCACTCATTTAGTCAGTGTCTCACACTCGCAACCAACTAGGCACTAATTGCAATTTGCACAGTTTGAGCTGCGCTGGGCATACGTGTATGGCTCGAAAGTTATATCACCACTGCACCTCCGTTTAATATTCAATTTGTTACACAAGCTGTTTCACTGGAGTTTATCAGTTTCAGCCAGTTATATAATTTTGCCAAATCATTAGCCTTACTCAAGAGGGTAATTATTCAGGGACTTATCATTTGAGAGTCTTGTATATTCTGGCAAATGCGCCATGTGAAGACATTCCATACTCACAGAAGACTAAATTGAGTTTGAAGCCAAAATTGTGTTATTATTCAAAACAGAATTTCTTTAACTTAATAGCTAAGGCAGCACAAATCAATTACGTGCTTTGTGGTAGTTTCTGTATTAATTTTTAATGTTTTGTGCAGCTAAGCCTTTTCATTTTAAATAAAACCAAAATTTGGTGAACTCTCCATAATAAATAATTTATGAAAATGTAATATAATAATACATACGCAATTTCCAATTGCCGAGTCAAGCATTCCATCACTCTTTTTTCAAGTCAATTGTTCAAAAGCGAAAAACGTGTTTCATTTTGGCAGTGGCCAAAAAAGTATTTTCCATTGTGATCCGCATTTTATGCAACTCTCATCGAACGGAAGTTGTTTCTCGATTTTCTTTATTTTCATTTTTCATTTTTTTGTTGTACTTTTTGTATTTTTATTTCGACTGCTTGGGATTGGCCAAAGGAGCGCAATTTATTCGTTTGCATTTTTCGGGCTTAAAGTTTTTGGTGCGTGTGCTCGGGATATAAATCTCCCAGCGCATAGATATTTTTTGGCAATTTAATTGAAATGTCAGGCACGTGGTCGCTCCAGAGATCCGAGTGGTGGAATGGAGCTTGACCCTCGACTTGCTCCACTGCCTAATCCCGTCCAGCTCTTGTGGTTGTCGCACATTTCCGGCTTAAAGTGGCAATGTTGGTGTTGCTGCTTTCGATAGTAAAGCTGCTATTGCTGGTTTGGTTGGTGTTGCTGCTGCAGACTGCCACATCCGTTTGCGACGCGTACACGTAATTGATTTTACCGCCCCGCCCCGCCCCCTTGCTGCGTTTGATATTCGAGCGCAAAATCTCTGCGCCCCACATGGAAAACACAAAGAAAATGAGCAAAAAAAATAAATACAAATATGTGGAGCAACAACAGTATTTTTTGCGTGTCAAATGGGAATTTCACTTGCTTTGATTTGGTTTGTGGGGAGTACATACACGGCAAACAAAGGCCAGTCATCTAATTTGGTACAAAAGTTGCCAATACAACTTTTCATTTATAATTATACTTTATTTCATTTTACTGATTGAATCTAAATAAATGTTACATTTAATTTGTTCTAAGTATGAGCAATACTCAACCAAATACCTCTTCAAACAGTTTACTCAATTTCTCTTAAGGTATTTCTTTCTGTGTACTTGTGCACAACTACGGGTAATATTTTTTTGGCAAATCCAACGGTAAATATGACCATGAACTTTGAATGGCACATGCATCGACAAACAAATGTATAACAAACAATGAACAAATCTCTAACAATAAAGTGCACACAATTCCAATTGTGATTTCATAAAGCTTAACTTATTTAAAGTAATACTTTGCCAACCCAATTAAATTCCCGCATTTTGGAGAAGTCATTGCCATTACCACAATGTCACATTAGCAATGCAATGGCCAATGAAGTCAGGCCTTTAACGCTTAATTTATAGGCCAGAAAAAAGTCCCTTTCGAAGATATATCTTTTAATATGCCTTTTGGCCCACGCATTTCAAGCCCGTGTAAGCCGCAGTAAGCCGCAATATTGGCCAAATAATCACTGTCGGGTACCAGATAAATTCCCCTCCAACTTTAACAATCCCACGAATCGAATTCACAGTAGAGAGAATAAACAAGTTCGCATAAATTTGTTCTCTGCCGGGTGAGAGTGGGAAAATTGCCTTTAAATTGCTTGAAAATGCTTTCTTAATACATTGCGCAATTTCGTATTGAAATCAGGGTGTGGCAGAGGCACCCACAACAAAAAGAAAGAAGGCAACCGAGTTGTGAAAAAATCAACGCAGAACAAATCGCGAGGAGAAGCAAACGAAATAATGCAGGATGACAAAATAACTTAAAGCGGCAATAAATTGTCCTGCTCAAGGACATGCTTAAGGCGAGATTCGGGGGAAAATGTAGATGAAGATGTAAAAGAAGCCGTAGCCGCAGCCGCAGCCGGGAAAACTGTCAACACGTTTTGGCCATTTCTGTCTACGTTTCGTTAGCCTCAAACAAAAAACAAACAAGCGGCGAATTTAAAAGTCGTGTCATTTTTTTCTTTATAACAATGAGCCGTTTTTTGTGAGTAAGCCTGGATTTTAAATGAAAGGGGTGGACGGTTTATTTATCATCGGTAATATTGCAAAAACCAGCTTAGATTTTTGATGCTACGGGTATACATTTTTAGGAAAGCTAATTAAAATGATTAATGTTTAAGGTAATGATCTAATAAAAGCGTTTTATAAGTATCATTTTGTACTTGAATATTTCACAGAACTTTCACAACATGTATTATATGTTATGAGCGTAGTTCATTATCCTTTCGAAACTTCTCGCTTAACTCACTTGATATCTCCTACTCTATATATCCTGCGTATCTGGTCGTGAATCTAGCCCTTGGCTCCCAACATCCCCACTTCCCAACTCCCAGCCTATCCACCTTGTCCTTGTTTTTGCGGCCGCCTTCTTCTTGTTTGTTTGCCTTGCGTGTCCTTCGGTGGCGAATGCGTAATATGTTTTTGTTTGCCACAGGCCTGGAAGCTCCCGAGCCAGACACACGCCAGACAATACATCGGCTATATACACAGATTGCCACATATATATCTGCAAATTTACATATATTTTTATATACTCGTACATACATACGTACTATGTGCGTGTTGACCTTGCGAATGGCCAGCGGCTATTGAGTGTCTTCTCAGACGCCTGTGTCCCGCACAACAAAAAAGTCTTTTAATTGCTTTTTAATGAGTTGCCGCTGTCATTTCCCCTGGACTGACGGATTGGTGGGTGGAAGAGGTGGTAGAGCAATTTAAAAGTAAGGCTTGGTCCTAAGCTCGTCTGCATGTCAACGCATTTATCCGTAATATTAAAATATGTACGCATTGAACCAGAATCGACTGATTCCTGAGCCTTAAAACTGAATACCTCAGAAGTTAATAAGTAATGAAAGATATGATTGTACTACTGATAAGAAGGAAAATACCGTAAACACAGCTAATAGAATTGAAAATAAATGCATTTCCCGTAGTAACATAACAGTACAATTTAGTTTAATTAGGATACTTACCAAACCCAAACTAATTTATTATGGTCTTTTAATAGTTGGTTAAAAGTAAGTGGTCGCCGATAAATCTAATCCAATAAAAGCCCCGTTAACCAGCCACACATAAAGCCGGAATTAATTTTATTACAGCATTTTTTCAGTAGTTTATTATGCCCTTTGTATACACATTTTATTTATATCGCCGCATTTTTCTTTTGCCCTAATGAAAAAATCGCAGAGGCAGATGCAGCAGCGGCAGCGCAGCTTTCATTTGATTTGTATTGCTTTTGTTGCAGTTCAGCGGCTGGTAGTTGTTGCTGTTGGCCAGGGCCACTTATGGACGGCAGAAGCTTCTAGAAAATGGGTTCAACAACCGGCAAATGCAGCTAAAAGGAAAGCTGGGCGGAAAATGCTGGAAAACCTTGGGCTGGGAAGGGGGTGAGAGGCGACACCGCCTAGGACAGCACCCGAAAAAAGCCAACGAATGGAGGAGGAGGAGGGCAGAGAGGCGAATGCAAAAAATTGGCATCAAACAAGGGAAACTTACAATTGGCGGGGCGAAATGTGGGGAAAGGGCGGCAGAAATGGATGGAAAATGGGCGGCAAATGGGGGGCAGGGCCATGGGACACACATGCAATGCGCATTAAAATTGTAACTGTAACGTTTTCATCTCTGTCTATCTCTCAGTCTGGTTCTCTGGCCTCAAGGCGCACTCCAACCCTCTCCCCACAGCTTCCCCACAGCTTCCCCACATTTCCACCATTTCCCGCCCGCTTTCCTCACCCGTTTTTCCATTCTTATGCCATTTCCATCTCTGGGCAAGTTAAGTGCCATTCATGTGACTCCCCTCCTTTGCTCCCGTTCTATCTGCTCTCCTCTTCGGATCCCAAGCTTTTTGTGACTCTTGATTTTGGTCCTTTTGCTTTTTGTTTCGACTGTTTTATTGTGGGTTTTTGCTTCCATCTTTTTTTTGCACTTTTCTGAGCGCTTTATTTATTAAAAATATTTTATTTTCCGAAAAATGAACTCTGCATTTCATAACTGTGGCACATAAAGTGGATGTGGTATTTAAGGTTTGGCTTTAAAAGGCTTTAATATTATTTATGATTTGTATTTATATAAACGAAGGCATGATTCCCACACTTTTCAGAATCTTAAAGATTTTGCAGCTTGTTTGATAAGAACCGTAACCTACTTCCCAGTTCTGATAATAAACCTGAGTACCTGAGCGCCTCGAAGAGCTGACCCGCACATTCTATATGTATCTGAATCCGCAGCCGTGTCGTATCTTTGGTGCCGGCAGATTTATATTGATTTCGATATCGCTCGTTGTATTGGCCATAAAAATTTCGGTGTCCTTTTATTTTTTGTATTTCCTTGTTTGGGGCACGTTATGATTGTTGTAATTGTCGTTGCCACCCCCAAAAAAATTGGCCTCAATTCTGTTCGATTCCGCTCGATTGGATGCCATTCGAATAGCCGAGAGTCTGGACCAAATAAATTGCCAACCGTTTCAGCAACAGTAACACTTTTTCCCGCTGGCCTTTTTCTCGCTCCTTTGTTTGCTGGTCATTTGGGTGAATTTTGTGGTCGAAAGGGGATTTTAGTGGTTAATGCTCTCTGCTGGGGGTCAATTGTGGTGCTGTGGAAAGGGTTAAAAGGTCGACTGGCCGGGCTTGTTAAGTGAACCAATTTGTTTCCACGCAAATATCCAAGTGTTCTTTTATTATGGCCTGCTCCTGAGTGGAAAAAGTTTTTGTACAATGATAATATTTTCATGGGACTTCGGGGCACAGGTCTTCAACGCGCTCGTAATTGGCATGCAATGGCTTTCTGATAAGGTGGCGAAGTTTTGCTTTTTGGCTTCTTTATTAAAGTTGCAATTTAAAGTAACACGAGTAAAATTCTTTTTGATCAGCATATGTTCATCTAACTATGTATGTTGTTTATAACTATGATTAAAGAACTATTTATCATGGGCCAGTATTTAAATTAGTTTGGAATCATACGTTTCCTTATTTCGCCTAAGTGCTCGCTCTCATAAAAAAATAAATTAATAAAGGACCTGATAAAACAGAATGGCAACGGATTTATTGTCAAATATTGTAATATTTATGGCTTAAACACTGATGTGTGTAGTCATAAAAAAAGAACCGAAAAAAAGGCCTCTGGCACCGAAACCAGTAAAAAAGTACAAATAAAGACCAAAAACTCCGCCACTCCAAGCTGCCTCATAAACCACAAAATGTGTCGAGCCTCATCATAATAATGCATACACACTGATACGCGAACGTATATGTCAGTACAGCCGACGACATGGCATTAAATCCACATGTTGTCTGGAGGGATTTCGAAAAAATAACAAATGTGTTTTCCTATCAAATTGTGTCGCTTGAAAGGCCGAGAACAAAATGTTTTGGCTGTTTCTGAACATAATCATGGTTTTCTAGGCCAACCCGAAATTCTCAATCCCCAAACGATTTCGCCCGAAATTTGGAATTTTTTTGGCACACATGCGGAACATGCAGCACAAACGCCGGGAAACTAAATTATGCAATTAATTGCCAGCCCATCCCCAGACTCATTAGCTGAAAATCGAAATGACCAGACCAATTTTCAAAAATATAATTTGTATAATTCAATTTTTCAGAAGCGTAGCCACGCCAAATACACACATTTACGTGATACCGAGCCTTTTATAAAGTGGAAATAACTAGCATTTGAATAAATTCTCAATTAATACACATTCTCAATTAATACACATACATACAATTGAGAAAAATTCATTAAATATTTTTAACATACCGTTGGTAAATACTAAAAAATAAAAACAAATAGATTTAATATACATATAAGAGATTAACTCCTTTTTGTCAAGTATCAATTTATTTCGTGCGTTTTAAATATTTAACACTTAAACTGTTGGCTTTGGTGATTTACGATGTTTGCATAATTGCAATTCAGAGAAATGAAACGTTTGTCAACCAGCTGTGAAATTCCGTAATTTGGCTTGTTTTGATATAAGATTATTTATTTTTATTAAAAGCTTCTTTATTGAGTTTTTAAACTTCAAAATGTAAGACAGAACATCACTTCTATGTGAATCTCTCCTATTTCCTCGATGAAAGAGTATTCCGTGCGTAAAAGTGGAAATTCCCCGTTTTTGTTTGCAATTATATTTGCGGCTTTTTGCGTCTCTGATTGTATGTTGTGTAAAACAAGGGCCATAAGGACGTGTTGCCATAATGAGCAATATTATACATTTACAATTAAAAATATTGAAACAATATGCATACAGGGCCATGTTGTGTATATGAATTAATAATTGGTTTTCGCACACACTTTAAGCACTTTAAATCGTGTAAACATTTGTACAATGTGACCACTTTGCCTAAATATACCACGTTCAATCAAGAACTTAATACTTTTATCCAAATACTAACTTTTGATCTCTTCTTTGTTTCCATTGCAGGTAAGCCACAATCAAAGATGATTACGTATACGCACTGTTTCGACCTGAAGTGTAAGTGCAAGTGACAAATTCCATTTTAAATTCAATTAGGTACCGAAAGGAGTTTATTTGTGTGCAACTGACCGCTCAACAAGGTCAGACGTAAAAGTTTCAGTTTTATTTCCCCGTCTCCGACTTTTTTTTTTGCCTTGGCTGTTATGCAATCCTTGCGAGGATTCCTCCCTCACGCCCAACGGAAAGTCCATCTCTCTGGGGTCTTGGCAAGCATACCCGTATCCTGCAGTGGCCACGCCCACTCCACACTTCCCGCGCACATCCTTCCCCCTTTGGCCTTTTTATGGCCACGTGCGAAAATGCGGCAAAAGTTTTACGAGGTCAGGGTGAAGATGCTTGCTTCTCCAAGCTGAAGAAGCTGAAGATGCTGAAGATGCTGCCGATGATGATGTCACTTCAGTGAAATAATTTGATACAATAAAGTTGAGTGGAATGGGTTGGGTGCCAAGGAATATGGCCAATGAATTTGCATGCACGGGAAAAAACGGAAGATAATACTAAAAGTGCGGTGCTCCTTGGGTTTGAACGTGGCTCTTTAAAATATTTAGCGTTACTTTAGTTCTTTACGATAATAAAAGACTCCTACTGTAATATCCGAACCGTTTCCGCTTCGTTTGCATTAAAAATTGCATGCAATCAAATCAAAGCCAACTTTGAGCTGACAAATGTCTTTCGAGTAGTTGGCACTTGTTGCCGCCCTAAAATAAAGTACTCCCCAACTCGCCAACCGAAAAAGCCAAGATTCCAGACGCCGTCAACAACTTTGGCAGGTCCACGCCCCAACCATTCGCACAACGCCCCAGGCGCAAGTCGCATGCAAAGTGCAGAGCTCAGGGATTGTCGGTCTGTCAGAGTTTCGGGGTTTCAGGGTATCCAAGTGGAGCTACATACATACATATATGTGGAGCAGCGCTCAAATGAAGCGGAATCCAAGACTCACATGTCTGCTGGCCACACTCAATTCAATTCAATTAAAAGCCGGCACACGCCGCACCCAACAGCAAGACGGAGAAATAGAGACAGTTCGATTTATTTAGGATGTGGAATAAAGTGACAACTTGAATGCTCTTTGAATATTGTAAGACTTACGGAATCTACATTGCGAAATTACTTTATTTGGCAAACAGGACCACAAAGAACTTTTAAATGTAAGCAATTGAAAACCTTTTTAATAATACTTTTAATTGGCTTTCAGTGCAATCGCATTGCTTGCATGTTTTAATCACAAGGCTATAAATTTCGATGCTAATCTTTAGCCTTAACTATTTTTTTTTTGTAATATTTCCTGCATCGCTGATTCGTGTCAGCGAACCCTGAAAATCTGATTAAAACCCAACTGAAATACAGCGAATCGTTATGCGATATCTGTTTCACTTTGTTTTGCAGTTTTTTCCGAGAAAATTTCAATTGATACTTGTTTGTATATGTTTGTTTGTTGGTCTGATTTTTGTTGTTTGTTGGTTTTGCACTGCCGAAGGGAGGGCAGCAAACTCTTTGGCATTTTTATTGGGTGTGGGTACTCGTATTCGACTCACCTACTTGGGGCGTAGCAGTGGGAGTGGCAGTGCAGCACTTGCCACAAATTATCCAATGGCTGGGCCCCAGGTTGCCATTCACTTTTCCACATTAACATCAGGTTTTTTTGGTTTGCGCACAACCGTGGGGTGGGAAAACCGTGGAAAAGCGAGTGACTGGATTGGCGGTCACTTGAGGTTTTCCATACTCCTTCACGGGCTGCTCACTTTCCTCCTGCTGATTTTGGTGTTTGTCTGGCACTCTTTTCCAATTTGCCTTTGATGAATCACAAAATGCCGCTGCATGAGCTCAAACAAAAGCAAACAAAAAGCGGGAGAAATCCCCTTCACATTTCTGCACTCACCCGCACTTTTTCCGCCCACTTTCTCCTCCGACTTGTGTTCTATTTGCACAACTAGGCAGCAATTACTGCTAATTATGAAATTTTCATTTCACCTTGGCTTGCAACTTTGGTCGCAGCCAACCAAACTCGACGAACAGAGCCACAACAAACAAACAAATATTTTTCTTGACATTTGTGTCATGTTATTTACTCGGTGGTATTTAAACTCATTTTACTGCCCTCAGTCGTTTAAAGCTAGTTGGTTTTATCACTATTAGTGGTTTTCTGAAAGCATTTACTGAATTTCCCAATTAAATGTATCAACTTGATTAAATTCTCTTTATATCGCCTTGAGCAACTGCATCTGATTACTTAGTTGGGCAAACACCATGTTAATAATTATGCATATGAAATGAGCTTACATACTTGATTGCGGTTTATCGGTTTATGCAAATCGAAGCTGAAATTTCCTGGGGAATTCCTGCCAGAAGGCCACTCTAAGCGGATAAATTTTCCCCGTGGCATTTAGCTTGTCCAACTAATTTCTTCTCAGCAAAAATCAAACAACTGACACAGACAGATGAAAAAATGAGCAGGGAAAAGGCAAATTGACAGTGGAGTATTTGTTTTTCTACCGATTGTTTGTCACTGCGCATTTGTATCTTTAACGGCCGAGTGTACTGTATCTACAAGATGCAAATTAAAAGCCAAGCGGCAGATGCACCAAATGTAATTCACTTAAATGCTGCTGCCCTTCAGAGAGTGACTCACATCCTCAATTTGCGTTCGTTTCAACGTTTACTCTGCTTTCGCTTGTTTTTCCCTGCTCATTCTGATATTTCTCCCCTTGCTCATTCATAAATACGCGGATCAGGGAGACGAGAAATGAAGGGGCCACCTTATCGCCGAGCATGTGACTACAATGCATAGACTGCCCATGGAGACTGTTCTCCGAAGAATTCTCCCCAGAGCCACAGAGAACGATGTACGTCAGTGGATCGCATTCATAAGCCACCATAAATCACACCCGATGATTCATCCAATCGAAGTTCTCAATTTCTAACGCAAGTCCCTACATATTTGAGTTTGGCACGTCGAAACTTCATAGGTTCTGGGAAAGAAATCTTCTGCACTAATCGAAAGAACTGCCCGTTCCAAATTTCACATGAGTCACATTATATGGCCGGAAAATGTTAAATCTTTTTGACGCCCAATAAAGTGAGCAAACAGCTTCCAAAACAGGAAACTGGAGCTCGTTTTCATATTAGTATCTTTATTATATATACTATGTTTATATAAACCGTCGTATCTGTATCTTTCACCTATTTAAATATGCCTCTGTTGAATGAGTGAGTCGTTGCCATCTCAAGCCTGTGAGTCACCTGCCTGATCAACTTTTACTTTTGACAGTGTTTATATTTTGCTGACCAACTTAGGTTTCATAATTAAATTCAAGTTCAAAGACCTGCTAAAGTAGCTGCCGCATAAATTTATGTCAACATGTCTGAAGCAGACCTTTCCTTCCATTTCCCTTTCTTGTTTTTTTCTGATTTTGTTCGTTGGCTGGTTGGCTTGGTGCACCGCGCCCTGCTAATGAAATAATTAAAAAATAGTTTTAATGCTGCTGGCAGGCGGAAAAAAGAGCAAAACAAAAACCATAAAAGTGTCAAATGCAGTTGGTGAATAAAGGCAGCTGAAAATATCGAAAAAAATCATGGCTGCAATGCTTGCAGCTCTGAAAATTTGTGAAATTTCGTAGCCGAAGCGAAAAGAATGTCATGTGTGCGTGCCTGCATGCGAAAAGTGAAGTGCGGTGAGGGGCGAGGGGCGCAAGAGGGCGTGGCAGTCACGGCATGCGAAATGTATCTATTAGATACCCGCCTGCGAAATGCGGTTAACTGCATTGGCAGTCGACGCAGTTTTTCCATTTACCGTTAGCTGAAGTTTCAGTTAGCAGCGTGCAGCTTGCAGTTTTCAGTTTGGTAGTAGCCCAACCTGGCTGCACTTGTATCTGGTATCTCTCAAGCCGTTCTTTGTATCTGAATCTCAAGCCACAGTCTGCATCTGTATCTGTTTCTGTTTCTATACATCTGCGAAGTGGATGCCAGTGGAAGCCAGTAGAAGCAAGTAGAAGTCGAAGCCAAAGCTGAAGTATTTGGGTCACTCGTTGCCGCTTGGCTGCCACTCGAAGTCGTCTAATGCCTCCTCCAATGGCCATGGCGGGTTTTTCAACTTCTTCTTGGCCGCTTTTTTCAGTTGGCAGTATATTTGGCTGATGCAAAGAGGGGACAGTATTTCGTACTCAGTTTGTTACGCTTTTTGGGCAGGGTACTACTTTGCTGAACACAAATCTGATCGCCGAAGCAGATGATTAAAGCACTTCTCTGAATTGGACACTGGCTTGTAGCAGTTTTGTAATTAGTTTATCCTTGATTAAAGGACATCCTGCTTTAGAAATTTAATAGATTTATAAAAGGGTTTCATAAAAGCGACTCGTAATTCAAACATTTTTGTAAGGGTATTTGAAACTTTCAAACTTTAAATAACTAAATCAGTTTTCGGCTGTTGCAAAAGGAAGGCAAAGTTTCAGTTTTTGGTGAACGTATACGTAATTTTTGCATGCTGCTCTGCGATAAGCGAACTCGCAAATTCGCCGTGTGTGTGGGTTAATTTGAAAGTTTCAACTGTCACAAATGTTATAATTGACGGCAGCCACTTGCGAGCAGTGCATCTGCGAATGTATCTGTGTCGCGTATCTATATCTACACGTGTATGTACAATGTACATACATCTCTTTTGTCGAGCGCGTATCTCACGGATGCAGTTCAAATTTCGTTATGCTCGTGTTTAGTGAGCATTTGGCCGTTAAGTGGACATTGAGTGACAATGCCTCGAGATTACGCCCACACAACGCCACTCGACTAAATGCAAAACAAAAGACCAGCTGAGTAATGCACTTCGCTCCACATTTCACCCAGGAAAATAGAAAAAAGTATATACTTGCTAAAAACTGTAACTGCGTACTACGATAGTTGCATAGTTGTTTCTGGGGTGTGGGAAATCGCTGAATGAGATCAGACAGTGAGTTTTATAGGAAAAGTTGAGCAGATAAAGGAATTCTTTTGTTGGAAGTGCTGGCGAAATTTGAAAGCTCAACTTATTATGGCACCTAAGTACGCACAGTTATCTCACATTGCAAGTGTAAATTCAAATAAATAGTTATGGGCATTTGATGAAGTTAAAAGAGGGAATTACTAAATAAAACTTACTTAAATAAAACAAAAAATCCTACATAACAGAGTACCGCTCCAATTTAAATATTTAAGCAATGCATGAAAAGATTTCCCAAGAAACAATCGCCACATGAAACACTTAACAGAGTGCTTATTGAGATAGATTTATAGTATCGTAGAGTAGTCCCAAGTTGCAAATTCGCGGACCAAAGCCCCGAAACAACAACCACTTTAACCAAGCCCAAGGTCAATTGCGAAAATATCCATCAGCAAGAGTTGATTATGGGCAAAATCTTGAACGCTTTTTATGGCCACCAGAAGACATCGTGTGTGGGACTTTGTGAACTGAGATTCAGATGGTAATAGGTTCGTGGGAAAAGTGCAGAGGAGATCATTTGGCAAAGACAACGTGACTTTGAATATTTTAGAGAAAACAATTGGCACAAAAAATAACCATAAACAAGACGAGTGCAATTTATAAAATTGTATCTGTATCTGTATCTGTGTGACCCGTTAAGCATCTAATTATGCGCGAATATGTATATGCTGGATAATACATTCTTGGGCTTTATTAAAATCTTTTCGCTGTTGGAAAAATCTCATTCTCTCGGCGAAAATCGCTACGCCATCGCCGTTTTTGGAATTTTCTCGTTTTCCGTTTTGCTAATTTCTGCGCATTTCGCTTCGGCTTTGGCACTGCCATTTTCACTTTGCCATTCATGACTTGGTCCGGGCTTTTGGGCTGCGTGTTTATTGCATCCGTTTTGTGGCATACTTTTCGTGCCGCTTTTGTTGCGACTTTTTGCAAATTTTCTTTTATTTTTTTAGCTGCAGCTAAGCACGAAGCGGATATTGTCACTTTTGCAATTACAACGCGCATAACTTTGCGCACAAAAAATAAAAATGCATGCTTTGGAAAATTGCCTTGGCAAAGGCAAACAGTGAATGAAATTGGAGAGAGACAAAATAAAAATAAAAATAAAAATAAATATAAAAAAGAAAAAAGAAAAAAAAGAGCAGCCGGAGAAAGAAACGATGCAGAGATAAGCAGAAACAATTTCACAAAAAGATAAAGAATAAATAAACAATTCAATTGAAAATAATTCCGCAAAGCAGAGGAGCGCAAATAAATGGCAAGAGTTTCCAGCAAAATAAATGGGATCAAGGCAAGGCAAACGGAATTATATCAAAACGAGAAGTCGAGTGTGCCAAGTATCTGATTAAAATTGCGAGCGAAATGAATATCTTTAATCCAAAATTATATCGTTGGCACTGCGAAACTTGTTTAAATTTCAAATTAATATGGGCATTTGGGAACGTGTCAAATTTGTCGAATAAACTTCACTTATTTTGGGAAAGCAATATACATTTTAAAGCCTAATTTTATACTTATTTAAAACTAATGTCATGAGTTCAGCAGCCACATTCGTTTCACTCCATTTCCCAACCCATTTTGTCGATCTTCACAAGAAAGCGAACGGATAAAACCCAAAATCGTCGACAACTTTCACATTTTCGGGCACAATAAACACAAGATACTTTTTCAGAGCGCTCAACTTTGGCATATTTTTTGTTATTTCGGGCCCTCGAAAATTTCAAAGACGGACGCGACGCGTGCAAAAGACAAAACATACAAATAAAAAATAATAAGACAAAATCTCCAAAATCTCACAAAAATCCAATGAGTTCAACGAACGCAAATGAAGAAAGAGTAAAAACCTAAACAAAACCAAACAAAAAGTCACGAAAAGAGATGGGAAAAATTGTTGTAAACAGCCAGCATATAATTAACACAATGAAGTGCAGAAGTAAGCAAAGAAATCGAAGCAAAAAAAAATATAAACAAATTTTGCATGGCAGCCAAAAGTGCCAAGATGTTTGCCAAAGGCTTGCAAAATCTCCAGTGAACGAATGAAATACTTGCTAAATTTCCAATGAAAAATATACGCTTTTTTATTATTATTTCAATACAAGACATAAAAAATTCAATAAAAATTCAGAATGCACAACAAAGCGCCATAACGCATTCAATCAAAGGCCACGTCGAAAGAAAAACACACGAAATAATATTATAATTAAATAACTTCGCTGGAAATTGTCGACTAATGTCGCCTCCACAAACCCAGCGGCTAAACAAGTAATTAAAAAACAAAAATGCAGCCACGAATTCTTGACGTAAAAATGATTTTTAATTTGCTTGTATACAAATTTAATTAATGCGTGTTTACACTGTTGAAACTAATGGCTTTATACTCGAAGGAATTATGGTTTCATTAAATGTTATCAGTCAAGGCAAATCTAAGAACATTTTGCCTGGAACATTTTTTAGCAAATTAAATGTGATTAATAATTTAGGAAAATTAAATCGCTAGAATGCCCGATGGCTCTCTCAATCCAGATTTAGTTTTTAATAATACTCGCATGCGATCCTCTCTCCACAAATCAAAGTTTATCAAGGGGCGTTACGAGGAACACGGCACGGGGGGAGGGGAGGTAAGGAAACCAACAATTAATATTGCCATAAAACGCTCATAAAACATGTAAACTAAAAGAAATGGGAATCCATGAACATATAGCGGGTGAAAGGGCGTTATATATCCGCATATATTTAGGTGGCTGTCAAAGTGACGCCATTTACGGTTTGACAGGCACAACAACTGCAAACACACCAGCAAATAGCAGCTGGCGTCGTTAGTCTGTCTGAATCTTGATGATGATGATGAAGGCAAAAGGGGCGGGACTGGAGCGACATATGTGGATGGCAGTTAAAAGTGCTCGCAAGCTGTCAATAAATTGGGCTTAAATCACGTAAAAGTTGCCGTTCAACTGGGGGATTCCATTTTTGTTTTGGCCAGAAAGAACAAAAATGAACTCGCCAAAGTTTTCGTAAACAATCACAAATTATTACACTCACAGATATACAAAAGAGGGCTTGTAAAATTTACAAATTTTATTAGCAAAGAGGAATATTTAATTTATATAGAACAATCAAGTTTCAGTAACAGATTAAGAAAAACAATTAAAGCAAACCTAACGGAAAATTGAAAAATTTCCCTTCGCTAAAAAGGCTTCACTTGAATGTGTTTAATTTGTATTTTACGCCTGAATTTTCTTCAGCGACGAAGGGTTGCCATAAAAAACAAATATAAATATATACGAAAAAAGGATGATTAATTAAGGTTATTGTGATTAATGTTCTTGACCGAACCCCAAGGTCTGAGCATACAAATCAGCGGAGCGAACGACTGACGGCCGGGAACCTTTTCGAGAGGCAAGAAAACAATGACCACAAGACGGCCCCAGTCTATATACACAGAGGGTATATGTATATCCCACTGACCCAAATCCGGGGCGACACCTCGCTGGGAAGTGGGAGTGGCAGGTGGCAGGTGGCGGGTGGCGGGTGGCAGGTGGAGAAGCCCCGGAACTCAACAGCTGAGCAAACATTTGATCTGGCTGCGGTTCAGTGGCGCTCAAACTGTGACAGGTGCAAATTGTTCAACCTCCGTCTGTCCGTCCGTCTGCCTTGTCTGTGTGTCCTTTAGCACCTGTACTGGGTCACACACACACACACAAACACAGTCAGAACTTTCCGGGAAGGCCCTTTTCCCCGGATTTTCCGACTGTCATTTGTTTTCCTGCTGTTTTTCCTCCATTCCTGCACTCCTGTACAAGTTTTATTGGTCTGCGTCTGAGTTAAGTCTGTTTAAATTTTCTTGTTGTCCCGGGGCGTTTTTCCATGTTTTGTCCTTGAAGTATCCTTAGTGGCTGCGGCCTTATAAATCTTCTTTTGGACAAAATGGCGCAGCACGTAAGTCGCCATTAGTATTGGTGTTTGCGTTTGACTACACAATTGTGGTTGAGTATTTAGTATCGGATAAATAGTGTTCTATTATTTAGGCACCTTTTAAAACTTACATGCAGCATTTGATGAAGATGCATTATTTAAGATGAAGATGCCTTAGAAGGAGAACTAGAGAAATAATCTCTTTTTGAACTACTTAACCTCGCTTAGTTCTAATCTTTTGACCTGCACTGTGCATTTGAGTCTTTGTCTCTGAAAGGGAAATAAATTATTTTCTGCTTCGGTTATCAGTGAACATAGCCTCGTTTTGTCTTTTCTTTTCACTTTTGTTTTGGCCCATTCGTGTTGCCAACTAATTGTACCGCCTCCTTCGCTTACCTCACTGCCCCGCCCACTGGGCTTTGCATGTGCTCAACAATTTATGATCACTGCGGCTTAGAGAAGTACAAGGGAAAAAATCAAGTAAAAAGCGCAGCATCGTTTGTCGCGGCATAAATAAAATTAATTATTCAGGCAAAAAGGCAACGGCTTGGGCTTCGGCTTCGGCTTCGGATTTGGCATTGGCTTTAGCTTTGGCTACAGAAATGGCTAAATGGCCAGCTGGCAACGTCCACGGAATCCAAAGCCGTAAAAGTCAAGAACAACAGCGTATTGAAATTTAAGTGCCGCCAAAAGGCAAAAGTCGTGGACTTTAATGCGCTCGATTGAAACGGGGGACGACAAGGTATTTTTGTCTGTAAGAAGCAACAATTATTTATCCGAGAGCAAACAAAGATTTATTATGTGAAGAGGGGTTCATTTCGCGGTAAACAGAGGTTTCGGCGGTCAGAATCGCAGTTACTTAAGGAGACGGCCAAATATCTAATACCGTTTCAATGGAAATGAAGTGAAATTCAATTTTTAAAGTATTTAAGTTCATTACAAATGTGCTTCAATTCTATTTCTTTAAATTTATCTATATGGTATAAAGTAACGTACATGCATTCTCTACTTACTAACTTACTGTGTTCGGAACTAAATTGCCCACTATGGCGAAAATTAATTTATAACAATTAGTGTAAATTTCGCCATTCCCATGGCTAATGTTTCCTATTTGCACAAAGTGCTGCTCTCGGAAATCCTGCAAATCTCTTACGCTGCTTAAATATTTTAACAAAACAACGGGTTAAACCAAACCAAAAGGCAAACAAAAGCCAAAGAGAAAGGAAACAAGCGAACAACGGTTGAGCCACCGACTCCACAGACTCCACGATGACCACGCCCCCACGTCTTAGTTTGTGGGCGGAAAATTAATTACGCACGCTTTAAATTTGATTTCATTTGTTTTCGTTCCAGCAGTTCCCTTTGGTTAATTAAAGTATACTAAGAAAAATAGTAATTGTACTATTTGTAACAAATGCTTGAAAAAATTATGGGAATATTTCAGTATTATTTTGGCTATATATTTTAATGATTTGACATTTATTCTTCAAAATTAATTATTATTATTTAATTATTATTTAAGTTCCTTTTTTTTTTTCCAAATATGAAAATCTTCTTCTATAAAATGTTCGACTTGTCTTCAAATTTGACAGTTTACCATTAAAAATATGCATTCTTCTTGGTTCGATTTTGGCTGTGTGTATTACTTTGCACTCATTTATAGCCACCCACTCCACCCCCTTTCTGCCTTTTGCCCACTTTCCCCCCCTTCCCCCTTCCGTTGGCTTTGGTCATTCGTCTTCCATTTCGTGTTTTAATGAGCTTCATGCGCCACACGCTGATTTCGCTTTCTTCGCCTCTTGCTCGTTTTTTGTTTCGCTTTGGCTTGTTATTATTATTGTTTCTTCTCTTCCACTCTGGGATTCTCCCCTCCCCTTGCCACCACCCAGTAATATTTAATTTTTGTTTTTTTCCCCACTCGCTCGCTGGCAAATTGCAAATTGCGGGTTAGCATTTCTTAATGTCAATGCCATCGCAGCGGGCAGGAGAAGAATTACTCTGCTGGGTGGTGAGGGGTGATGGTGGAGAAGAGGTGAGGGGAAGAGGGGGCGAAGTGGGAGGGCGGCAAAACAAAAGACCAGAACGAAATTGGCGAACTCTCGGCCAGAACCGGACTATCACACTGAAAGAAATAGATGTCACTTACAGCATCTAGCATCTTATTCTTACTTCTTATTTATTTGCTTTCGTTTGAGCAACTCTTTCCCAATTTACACATTAAAGAGCCCTTATAAATAAAGGGTATATACTTTCATAGCATACAAATAATTTCGTATTATATTTGGTAATTGTAGGGCTCATCTTCATTAATCATAATTGATAATTTAAGTTAGTTTTCGAAAGCAATTTAAATAAAATAACTCAATTTGATACCAAGATGTTTATGGTTATTTTGGCCCCATGTAGACTCCCTGGCCAGAACAACGAAAGCACAGCTTTTCCCTCGCCTTTCGTTTTTTGGCTTAAGTGGGCAAGTTAATTGAATTGGGGCTTATGCGCGGCCAGGAGTTGGGTGGAGTACAGTCCCGACTAATTGTTAATTGCTCGGGGGTGGCCAAGAAGAAGCAGAAAGGGCCGGGAGCACTCCATGCATTTATGGTAATGCGAAAAGCAAGCGGCGAGTGGCGAATGGCGAATGGCGAACATCGAAACAAACCGAAGCAAACCGAAAACCCAGCGGGCGAAGAAATTGAAGTGCGGATCAGGGCCGAAAGTGCAACAAATTGAAAGTGTTAACGATTGTGGCTAGCACTGCCAGGGGCAGCAAGTGGAGTCCTTGCAGGAATAATTAAACGGCCTGATTAAGTGGAGCTATAATTGTTGTCGAGCGGGGGTTCCGAGTTCTGAGTTCGAGCAGTTTGCCAAACTTTGCGACGCGCTTAAATTGTTTTGGTATATTTATGAAGTTGGCCAACAGTCCATTAAATAATGCAAATAAAAGTTTGCACATTGCTTTCATTTTTCATCATTTCTATTTATTTTGGCAATATTTATTTGCGTTTGCTCATAGCCATTTGTTTTGATCAACCCCATTAAGCTCATCCACATGCATCCATCATATCCACAAATACTAAACCATAAAGACTTATGCATTAAAATATTATTTTATTGTTTCCATCTGCTATTTGGGTTCTTTGGAATTAAATGATTTTAAAACTAAACCATGCTTGACTTATCTTAGAGCTATTAATTACCGACTCTATCCTCAGGACGGTAAATCCCTTGCTCAGTCTATAATTATTTCTAAATTCCCGGGCTTAACATCGCTGAGCGTACACTGACACCCTACACCCTACCTGGTGATTACACCACTAATCGGTATAAATCTCGCAACTAAACCGAAAATACGCCCCATTAGCCCCTCCATCCAGCTGATACATTATGCACCTGATACGGCGAAGACATTAATTTAAAGCCGGCGAGAAAAGCGCTCTTTCGCCCCAACTTAATTTGCCTGAAAGACACAAAACCAATAAACCAAATGCTGACTTATAGCCTTGTTAACGTCACAGACTTTGGGCAGGGGGCGGCATTTTTGGTGGTGGAGGAGGAGGAGGGGTACGGACCTTGGTTTATCGCTCAGACAAGGCGCAATTTTTCGTTTTAATAACAATATTTACTCATCATAAAGCATAAATGAAGGCATAATGTGTTGACGGGCTGAATGTTCGTATATAAATATGTACGGGTATATGTGCAGACATTAATGTATACATCCCCTGGGAAATGGGTGTAGATGCGTGGGTGTGTGGGTGTTACTGCGGCGGTCACATCTGGCTGCCACGCCCATTTGTCCCCTGGCTGGTGACACCAACATTTCACGTCTGTTTCAGCGCTTTTTGTTTCATTTATTCACTCCTTGTGGGGCCATTTTTTCGCTTGTCTATGAGAACTTCACTTAGGTGACATACAAAAAGCCAATATTTGCCTGACGGGGAAAGCAGACAGAGGCTGCGTGTTTGCCTCGTCAAAGATATTGGAAATTCAAATAAAATGGCAGCCTGCAGGACACTGAAAAAAGATACCTCCGTTTTGAAACTACATAGTTGTGATAACCTTTCATAACATCAATATTTGTAAGCTTACTTTTTATTTGAAGTACTGAAAAAGAAACTTTAATTTTGAAATACTGAAAAAGAAGCTTTATCTTTGGCACCTATAATATTTTCTATTTCATAGGAAATATATTTCTTAAATATTTTGCAAATATGCCACAACAATACATCTTTTCGCTCAGTGGAGATGTGAAACAGGACGTGCGACACGTGCAGACTGGCAAATGACGCTAGGTGGCGCCACCCCAACTCCCAGTCCCCATCCGCGTGGGAAAACAAATCCTCCCTTTCCTCCACCCCCCTCTGGCTTTTTCAGCCCCTCGGAAAACCATCAATCAATGAGTCTTAGAGCATTTTGTAGCCTTCGATTTGTGGGCAAGCGTTTAACGGGGCGTATGCGCAATTAATGCGCGATGTCGTGAACAAAATGAAGAGAACTCTTAAAGAAATTTTCTGCTAGAGCTTTCCATGATGGAATTCGTGAGCGCTCTGCTCTAATTGCATTTTGCGAAAGCTGTTTTTTATTTCTCGTCTTTTTCTGTATTTTGTTTCATCATAATTATCGAGATAATTACGCACGCATCGTTAATTGGATGGATGCGAATTAAGGGGGAAGAGGGTTATGGTTATGTAGGGAAACTGTGAGGGAGATTAAAGAGAATGGGAATGCGAATGGAAATGGGAGAGACACGCAATTATCATGAGATCGAAATTTGAGATAAGTGAGGAAAAGTGTTGATTTAATGAGCCAACTAACCACAAACTGGTCTAGATTTGGTGTGTAATTATCGAGAACATCAAAGCGATGGAGCAAACAAAAGCCCCCTGCGAGTTAACTTTCCAATCAAAAGTATAATATCAAATTGACACCCCCATGGAAATCATTTGCATATCCTCCAATCGAAAAGAATCATAAATCAAGCTCAAGACAATCGAGAGTTTATTCAACTCCCTGGGCACTCATCAAAAGGAATCTTGAATGAATGTTATATATATAAAATATTCATATAATAAGATGAATTCCTCCTCAATAACTCACTTGAACAAATCGAACAAAACATTCAATCGGAGGAAATCTCTTCTTGAGTTTCCTTGACTGAAGTTTTGCTTTTCGGCTACTAACCCAATTGTTATTAATTTTATAGACATTTGGTGCGTGTTATTCGTGTTATGCCTGTGCGTGCTGCCAACAATCGAAACCGCCAGACAACAGCCCTCACCCCTGACCCCTACCTCTGACCCCGAACCCGCGACACTGACTAACTGAGCAAACGACGGACTGAGGGTCGGAGAATGGGAAGCCGAGCGGCTCAACAATGCGTAACAACAGGAAAGCAATAACAATTTGCAATTAGCCCAAACGCGTTTGGACCACAACTTTATTTTGACACTGTTTACCAAAGGAACGGCGGGTTAAGGGGGCCAACGAGGGTTAAGAGTGTGCAGGGGACAAGGTCAACGCATCAGGGCAGAAAATTGAAGTGGCTGATTTTGCGCCAGCGAGGGTAGATACCTGAGTTACTGGGATGTTTTAACGCTTATGTAACTATAACGCACATTTATGCGCCTCAAGGCTTTTATCGAAAATGTAATTGCTCACCAACGCTTGTCATTTTCATAACTTTGTACCTCAGTAACTATGAAATATAAGTTTTTGAATTCCCCACTAAACTATTGTTGCTGTTCAAAAGTACCAACCAATATATATAAACTTTTTTAACTTCTGTCTTAACTTACTATTTAAGTTTCCTAAGAAGTATATATGTACATTCGCAGAAATCCCTCGGAACTTCCAGGGTAACTTACACTTTCCTTGCGAGAATACCTTTTCAAGCACCCCAACCCCAAATCGCTTCTTAAGCAGTTTAGCATTAATTAAGTTTAAGTAAGAGTTGCAGACACTCGCGGAGAAAGACGAGGAGGTTTTGTCGCTGAAGTATAGTACTTAATTTAACTGTCTGTCTGCTGGCCAAGTGATAAGCTATTTCCCCCGCAAACTCGGCAACCAGCCCCGTTCCGCCAAACTAATTGCTGCCTTTTAACACTTGAGGGAATTTCACTCGCCATCTATCTCGCTCTCGGAACGGTGTGCATTTCCTGGCCAGACAATCTTCACCGGCCCCTGAAAAACCCCCCATTTCGCACTACCTTACTCACTCGAAATGATTAACTGCATGGCGTATTGTGGAAGGGGGGAGAAAACTCTGGGTTTCAGTTTATCAGCCATCATCGGTTGTCCGCATTTCAGTCGCATTATGCGTCAGCGCACTAAACCAGCATTTTTACACCTAAGAGCAGATGAAGGAACTTCGGACCAGGGGACCGAAGTCCGGAGTCCGGACTGGTCTAGTAATTTCTGCCGGCGGATGGCATTTAATGCATGATTGAACGGCGGGGCCCAGCATTTTCGGCCTCAATGAGTGCGAGACATGGCTAAGCGTATTAGCAGCCGCATTACCGTTAAGTTTACAGTTTAACTATCAAAGCGAAAGCGGGGGAGTCCCCAGTCCCCTACCTAGCTACCTATCTGCCACACACTCCCTCGCAGAGCAACCACACGATAACCTACCCACAATCCATTTGCCAACATTACGCATACGCCGCGTGGTGTCCATAAAAAATGCAGCTCTGCATAGTTTAGCCAGCGAAAGAGAACAGAAGGCGCAAAAGCACAATAACAAGAGCAAATGCTGCAGTCGAGTGTCGAGTATTAAATACCCCTTTTTTCGAGATTTGACACCAACTCAAGATCACATTAATGGTTCTTAAAACGAATCTTAAAAATCCATTTCTTACGCCCTTCAAAGTAAGGGTGTGACTTGGATTACTTTATTTGTTTTTGATATTTGTAGATAGTGACTAATTAAATATTTACTTCGCACTTCCCCATCTTCATACTGACAGACTGAGTTGCAGATCGATTTAGTTCGTTATTCTGATAAAGTATGCAAATACTTTATAGGGCCCAAATGGCTTTCTTCGATTAACAACATTATTTAACGAACCTGTACACCCTTTTACTCCTCAAGTACCGGGTACAACTGCAAGAAGGCAAGGGTTTTCTTTGCAAACGAAATGGGAAATAGGGGGAGAAAACTCCGAAAATGGGCCACTAGTGGGCGTGGCCACGTTGCCCCTACGTGCCCCGGCATGCAAAGTGCAATGCTGCAGCTGGGAATCGCATTTTAAACCATCCATATTGATGTGCAAACATGGAATGCATTTTATGATGAACATGGATTTCTGACTCGCTCTTTTTCTGTTTGGGCTTTAAATATTTATGGGCATGATAAAGCGTGGGAATTTAACTAAAGGGCGGGAAGTGAGGCCAATATTAAATCTTTAATACTTGAGTATTATTTATTTAATTAATAGAACAATAAATGTGTTCTTTGTTTCGTGATCTGGAAAGGCATGTTAATTTAATCACGGTGTTTATAGATTCACATCAATAATAATTCGATTATTCCACTTGAAGTACATTTGTATAAACGAGAATGGCTGGACATTCGTCTCCTTATCATTTATCAAAGCGAATTATGCGCTAATCTCGACCAGACATCGTCCGTTAACAAATGTTTGCTCATTCGCAGTCTTTAGCTTTTTCCATTATTTTCCTCGTCGCATTGCAGCCAAAAAATAGTTGGAGGCAAGCAGCAGAGGAATAGAATTGAAAAGCAATACAAATCCACAAATCAAAATATATCTGAAATGTTTGAGGGGGCAACTTTCGGGGCGGTCTGCTGTCGTTTATTCTGTGGCAATGACATGCGACAACGTTGCAGTTGAAATGGATCCCCAGATGGAATGGAAATGGCCGTGGAATGGTAGTTCTGATATTAGTATTATCCCTCGCCTGCCGCCCTGCCGCCCATTCCCCCGTTCAAATGACAGTGGCGAAACCAGAACCAGAACCATAACCAGAACCCGAAACAGATCCAGACAATGCTGAGGCTATGATTTCGATTCCGACTCCGATGCCCTGCCAAGAACCCCGAAAACTTCTTTTGTTCACCCCTCCTCCACTGCTCGATTCTCGATTTTTCTCTCTTCACGAAATGAGGCTGCCAAGAAATGTTTGCTCTAGAGATTTCTATGCTTCCAACACATTTATTAAAGCCAACTATCGAGCGGAGAGAGGGGCAGTGCAGTGCCTATGACAGGAGCGGCACGGGACTGCACGGGTAGGGCCGGGCTGGATATTAATCATCGAGCAGACTTAAATTGCAAATGAAATCGGAATTGGGCAACGGTGCGTATGCGTATCGTAGTTGAGTAGTTCGAGGCGACGAGGGAGCCAGAAATTGGCAGACTCTGTCAAGCATTTGTTGGCTGCAGCAAACACAAACATACATATTCAAATGTATACACTGGGGCAAATCGGAGAAGGAAACAAAACTTTAAACTTTATAAGGAATGTATGTAAGCAATTCAGACAAAACTTTTAGTAAGCAACAAATAAAATTTGTAATAAATAATTTAATGTTCTTTGCCAAAGCATATTCCACGTTCTGATGGAAAATTTAAGTTAAAACTACTTTGATTTGCCTAACTAGACTATGAAGTATTCTCAAGAGCCAGAACCAAGTAATGAATTTGTCGCAGTGCATATATATTTGCACACATCCAAAAAAAAGACTGAGAGTCGGCTAGGAAGAGAGAGATATCCATTAAGCAAACACAGAGAAATCGCCGCTGACATAAAGCAGCAATGGCTGTCCTGGCAATGTCCTGAATCCCCCCTAGTCCTTTCTCGCGTATCTGGCTGCCGCCTCGCTGGCGCCAGCTGTCGCCTGCTTTAACTTGTGCCCTCTCACATGACTACAGCACATGTATCTGTAGCATTTTGTATCTGCGAGATGGTCGCACTCGAACTCGCAATCGCACTCGCACTCGCTCATATCATCAGCATATTGCCGCTTGTTGAAGAACCTTAAGTAATTTGTCCCCCTTTCCGCTTCTGCTACTTTCAGGTCCCGCCGTTCAGATGGTGTCCCAGAACCGACCTCCACCGCCGATGCCGGTGCCCGTCCAGGTGCCCCAGTACGTCAACGAGAACGGAACGCTGACCCACGTGATGCTCTCGCCGCAGCAGTACCAGCAACTGCATCCTGGCCAGGGACACCTCCACCCAGCGCCATTCGTAAGTAGCTATGTGAAAGAATCCCAAAAGTGTCGAGAATCATCTCATAAGCTGTGGAAATTATTTATTAAACTGGAGTTTCATTAATTTCAAACTGTTATTGAACCAGTTATGCCTTTTTCTGAAGTTATCAATTAAAGAATCTTTTCACATCGTAAACCTTTCATTATAACAAGGCATTCTGCAAACTAATTAATTAATATCGACACATTTTATCGGACATTTAAAGCGGAAAAACAATGCGCAAAACCCAGACCCTTTGCAATCGAATAGCTGGAAAACAGTATCTCATTTCCAACCCGCTGGCGGAACTTCCTTCGCTTATCAATTAATTGACAGCTAATTGAGCGAACAACCAGCAATCAACGGCAATAATTCCCCGCTGCTTATTCGATTTAAGAACGAAATTTGCATTGGGGGCGTCTGTAAAAATAATTTATTGACCAAATGTCGCCGTATGCGGCAAACAAACCGGATTGGATCCGGGTGAAGTGGTTCCTGGAAAACTGAAAACTATTCAATTTCAGCCAGACTCGGGGATTCGATGCAAATGCATTATGAAACTGAAACTGAAACGGCCCGAAACAATGGCTAAAATGGGTAAACTTTTACCTAAACAATAACAACAATTTAAGCAAAGTTTAAACAAAAACAAAAGCGGAAAAACAGTTGGCCAGCTGTCGGTGCTTTTGTATATATAATTTATTTATTCATCGGTTGGCCTAAGTTTTTGTTTTTTAGCAGCAATATCGTTTTGTTTGTTCGCCCTTCTGCTTCTGCAGTGCAAGGGAAAATTCGAGGGAGTCGAGGGGAAGAGCGTGAAATTTGCACAACTAATTAGTCTATTTCGCACAATTCCAAAGTCCCATTTACGTTGCTCAATTCCTGAGTCACCATGCGCAAATATTTGAAAGGCAAATGCATTCAGAGGCAGTACGATACGTTTATCGCCTGAATTCGTTTCATTGCATTTCGCGAGCTGTCATTTAGGCGTGAGCTTTGACAATTGTTCTGCGAAATTGTTTGGCCAGAATGCTAATTAGCCAGTTGCGAATAGGTGAGGTGCCAACTGTGAGAAAGAAACCGCGTTGATTGTCAGGTAAATGGTCATTTTTGATGAAAAGTAAACTTTAAAGATAAGCCTTTTCCTTTCGATTCCTTTCCATTCCCATTCTTTAAATATTAGAACCTGTTTAAATTCCCAGTTAACAGTTTTATTTATTCAAGCCATTTTTATTCTAGTAATGTTAAAATTACTTCTCAAACAATTAAGAACCCTTTTAATAGAGTAATAAAACATTTACACGTACGAATAATTAAAATTGTGAGTCATAATTTTAAGCTATCTGAAAAATGGTTATATTTCTATTGCTTTCAACTTTGATTCTTGGTCGTTAAGAATTACATATATTCAACTTTTGACTTTTAAGACCTTTAGTATATGGGCCTTTATTACGTGAAAAAAAGACTTTAACTTGGCAATATTTTATTTGAATATTGTGTTACTATCCCTTTGATATTTTTCGGCCATTAACATCCGCAACTAGTTTGCTCCCATGGGGATGCCAAATTGAGAGTGGGAGCTGCTGCATTCCAGTTAAATTGCCTTGCTAATTTGCAAAATGGAGGGGAGCGAAAAAAACGCTTGTTAACCAAACCAGATGAGCGTTGCATAGTCACATCACGTTTCAGAACCCCAACTGTTGCTCCCGCCGCCACTTATGTCTAATAATTTAATAATAACAATTTTATTGTACAGCATAAACATTCCTGTCATCTCTTTTATGTGCAGAATTCGCAAAGTTCGTAGCAACATTTAAGAATTTTCATTTCCATCGCTGGAAATGGTTGGCCAAGATGCGGCAGATTCCTCCAACCATCCAAGTTCGTGACTTGACCAGACTACAAATCCGGTTCTGGGCTAGCGCCTAGCGCAATTTAAATTCTATTGCCCAACTCCCCTCGTTAGGTTATTTATTGTATTATTATCAATCGCTCAATTAAAGCCTGAATTAATTGCACTGTGGTTTTTATAATTTTCAACGATTACGCGCTCTCCGTGGTGCTGATTTATTTGTTAATAGTAGACCAATCACATACAAGTACATAAAAGAACAATACAAGCAATATGTATTTTCATCGTTTTAATTAAAATGTAATTGCTCTCAAAGCGATACAATCAAAAAGAAGTAAAAACAATACTAGATATAGTATACTATAGAGTTAGGAGTTTTAAAAGTAAAAAGCTGTAGGCCTTAAAATGCTGCATTTACGCTGACTAAACGGGCGATTTGCATAACAATTTGTAGGTTTTAGCCGTTGTTTTGCCCAAATTGAGTTAGTGCAAGCCACTAAATGTTGCAGCTTGGTCGTGCCCGCTGCTGGCAACATTGTGGCTCATGACTCCTAATTGAACTCCACTTGAGCTGAACTTTGCTATCACATTTTTACATAACCCGCCAATCCTAATGCCATTTTCACAGTGGAAAACTTGATTAATGCAGCGGCCAACCACTTCATCCGCCTCGTACTCAAATTCGGATTCCAGCTTGGACACATGTGGCTCCGTCACGCTTTGTTGCTGAAATGAAAGTGCCGGCGGTGACTGCTCCGCTGACTCCGCCAATCCGACTTGACTGGCGGAGGCTGAATTTTCCTTGACTTAATTAACAATTTGCTGCCACACACGGCAGAAACACACACTTGCGCATACAGCGGCTAGACATGGGAAACTTTTCAGGGGGTTTGCCATATACCAAGAAAAGATAGAACTTGAAGTATTATTTAAAAATATTATTCGACAATGCAGAATAGACATTTTAATAAGTTGAAGTTTAATATTTTGGGATTGAGACATTTTTCATCAATAATAAAAATATTAACAACAAAGACACAGAAGACAGTCTATAAAATCGAATTATATATTCCGGGCATAAAACTCTATAGTTATGCTATTAATGAGAGTTTGTAAAACTGTTCAATAACAAATCTATGAAGGAAAGTTATAAACATTTATAGAGTGGCAACATTTTTGCCAAATGATCTGACCACAAACCCCTTTGTTCGGGCGCCACTGAACGAAGCACAGAAATTCGCATACTGCACTTACAAATGGCAGCTTCCGCTTGTGTGTTTATGTTGAAATGTTTATAATTTGATTGTATGCTAATTTACATAGTTGGTGGTGTGGTATCCATTATGCAACTTGACTCGAAGTAACGGTATCTGTCGCACCATTGAAACCGAAAACGAAACCAAAACTCCCGCGCAGTAAAAGTTATAATCTTGTTTTGTTTTTTTTCCATGTGCTAATCCGGCTTCTTTTGTTCTCCTTTATTATTTCTGTTGTTTTCGAGCATAAACCGCAACAAAAAACCCATTAACTTTGACCCATATTTTTTCGTATATTCATAGTTAATGACCATCAGAAAAGAACCGTGGTGAGAAATTTGTAGTGTAGAAATTGCACAACACACATAATGCCAACTTTGGTCATGTAAAATCGCGAAATTAGTGTAATTTTAGGGAAAAGAGTTTGCTACAGTTTTACACCGATTGGCGGGCCAAATTATCAATAATCAGTTAGGCCACTTTGGTAATTTTTAGGTAATATTTGCAACATGCGGGCGTGTCTAATTGCCCATATCCGGAAAAGCAATTTATTTAATGATATGCTAGGAAAATCGTTTTAGCCGGGTATTAACTCAGATCACTTTGTATATTCACTTTACAAAACAAAAACCCATAAAAAAAAATTACTTGTGCATAACGATATTTAAGATAACTATTTAAACTATTAACTATTAATAGTTAACCATTTAAATTTTACCTACATTTGTACAAAAAAGTATATATTTTAATTCATAAATGGTCATAGTAAATTGTTCGCGTCCTGATAAATACCTGAAATAAGTAAACGTTTTAAAATTCTTCTGCTTAAAATACATATTTCGTTTAGTTCGTATACAATACAATTACATTTTAAATATACGCGCATAGTCGTAGTCTAACAAAAGCTTCGCTGTATAAGACTTTGTGGGTTACAAACAAATAGCTAGTTGATGTGGAACTTTCTGGGAAGTCTGAAATACTGATGACTGTAAAGCAGTGTTGACAATTTAGATTATTAGCTATATTGAATTATTCCTTACACTGTAGCTATTCCTTAATAGAATTCGAAATTATTTAGCTATAAATAATATTAGTGGGCAATAGTAACTGATTCCAATTTTATGAGTGAAAAGGCTTCATTATATTATTTGTTATTCTATATAATGTTTTTTTTTGTTTTGCGCAACAATTACCACGAATGTTTTCTTGCAATCAAGCATCCCTTGTATATACTTCAATTGCGTTTAAAAAAATACCGTTAGAAGGTGGTATTTTCCGCCTCTGCAAACGCAGCCCCACTAAAAACGTTGCAATTTGTTGTTCCTTGAATTTATATGGGTTTAGTTACTATACTTAACTATTTAGTAGTTCCTAAAAGATCGATGGAATGCTGTTAGGCGAAGAACGAAGAAATTTATTGCGGGAAGAAGTCGCGTAAATTGTCGTCTTCCGTTTTGCGAAAGATAAGAAACCTAGAGTCAATTAGTTGTTATCAGTTTGTTTTTAGTCGACGGCCTGTTCTTTTGCGAGATATTTATAGCCAGCGTGTAAAAGTTGACGTGGAAGTCAGGTCTTTCAGTCAAATAAGCATGGAAGATTCAAAGAAAACGGGAAAAACGCTGCTTATTAAAGTAACATTAGAGTATAACTAACTAATTGTTGAACAGGATAATAAAGTGGAATTTCAAATACCTTCCAGATAAGCGCGAATGGCACATCGCATTTCTACACCCCGGTGGCGGGATATCCTGGCCCAGGACCTGCGGGCAATGGTCCACCACACTATCATTTGCCGCCACCACCGCCGCCGCAGCAGCAGCAGCCGCCACCACAACAACCACAGCAGCCGGCGCCCCAAGGAGCACCACCGCAACAGCAACAACAACAGCAGCCACAGCAGCAGCAGGTGGCACCACCTTCGGTCCAAGGAGCACCGAACGCTGGAAGTGTGGGAGCAGCCCAAGGAGCACCGGCCACTGGGACAGCCACCCACTCGCACCCCCATTCGCACTCCCACTCACACGCCCACTCGCACACACACTCCCAGCCACACGCACATTCCCCGCACTCGCCATCGCCGCCCAACTATCGGGATGAACGCAGCCAGCGGCAGCACAACAAGCTGCTCCGGAAGCTGGAGAAGCAGCGGGAGTCAAGTGAGTATCCTTTGCCGAAAGCAAGCCACGTATTGTATTAATATACATTTCACTGTCTTCCAGATCCCCCGCATTCGCCGTCTCCACGCCGTGCCAATGAACTGAATGGTCACAATAATAACAACATTCCTCCGGGTGTGTCCCTGCCCGGACACCTCAGTAGCCACCATCATGCAGTGAACCATCAAGGACGCCGCCTGCCGCAGCAGCACCAGGGGCAGACCCATCAGGTGGCACAGCAGCAACAGTCGCAGGCCAGGAACGGGAATCCGCAGCATCCCCAGAGGGCCGGCAGCAGTGTGGGTGGCGCCAGCTCCGTGGGAACCTCCGAGGACGGCGAGGATAACTCCAGTCTGGCCGGCGATGATGAGGAGGAGTACCATCGAGAGAACAGCATCATTGAGCAGATCTCTGCTATTGAAAAGCCTGAGGTAATAGATGTGACTTCGCGGGCAGCCAAGATAATTTGGGAGAGTCCAGCCATTGCAAATACCGTGACGGTGGATATGCGGCAGCTGCGGTACCAAGTGCTCCTCTGTGATTCTGGAAAGCAGTGCAAGTACAAGAGCTTGTACCAAGGAGAGGCCTACGAGTGCATTGTGCAGGACCTGCAGCCGGGTCAGGATTACCTGGTGCGCTTGCAGGTGCACTACCAAAAACTTACGGGAACAGTGAGTGATCCCACGGAATTTCGGACGCCTCCCTGTGAGCCAGATCAACCGCCGCCTCCGAAACTGGTGTCCCGGACCAAGAACTCCATAAACCTTCGATGGGCTGCTCCAGCAGCAAACGGTGCCAGCATTCAGCACTATCTGCTGGAATACGATGAGGGCAGGATGCCAGGACAACCGCAAAAGTTCGTGGAGTTGGCCAAGATCAAGGCCAAGCACTATGTCATTGGAAAACTGCAGCCGACTACGGTCTACAGTTTCCGTTGGGCGGCAGTTAATGAAGCGGGTCAGAGCCCCTATTCCCCGGTGGCCAGCTACAGCCCCTCCGGAAACCCACCGCCAGTGCCTAAACCACCTCAGCTGCTGGCCAGCAGTTCCAGTTCCCTAAAACTAGGCTGGGAGCGACGGGCGCAAGATGGAGATTTTCTGCTGCAACTGCAAGATGCAGAGTCGGGTCACGGTTTCCTGAATACCTACAAGGGTACAGAGCTGCAAACGGAGTGCCTGCAATTAAGGCGTGCTAGCAGCTACCAATTCCGTCTAAGATCCGAAAACGAAGCGGGTTTCTCACCCTGGTCGCCGGAGGTTAGCTACCGCACCTTAGCGGAACGTCCCGGAAGACCGGGCAAGCCACATGCCAAGGGAAAGATTCATGGCACCCAGTTCAAGGCTCGCTGGGATGCACCCAGCGATTCCGGTGGTGCTGAGATCCTTCGCTACCACTTGGAGCTAAGTGCCGCAGGTCCAGCATTTGAAAGGATCTACAGTGGCGCCGAATCAGAAGCCATGTGCGAAAGACTTCAGCCGGGCACCACATACGCTCTGCGAGCCTGTTGCGAAGGTCCAGCTGGTCAGAGTCCCTACTCCGACATAGGACACGTCACCACGGAGGCTGTGGCGCCATCTGCTCCGCCTCCGCCGCATTGCAGTGATCCGCCCTCGCCGTACGCCGCCCTTCTGAAGCTTCAGCATCCGGAGTATAACGGTGGAGCTCCGATCTTAGAGTTCGAAGCCCAGATGCGTCGCCTGGAGCAAGTGCAACCTCCGCAGATGGTCTACCGCGGCAAGCAGGCCTACTTTGTGGCGCAGGATCTGACACCTGGTGGCATGTATGAAACCCAGGTAAGGGCTATCAACCGGATTGGCGCCGGTAATTGGTCCCAGTGGATGAGATTTACGGCTGCAGCTGCTGCTCCTGGAGTTCCCGAAGAGCTACGGGTGCTGGTGAAGTCGGCCACCCACCTGGGTGTCAGTTGGCAAGCGCCGTTGCAGGAGAATGGTGCCCCAGTGACCAGTTACACTCTTAAAAGTGCCAGCCAAGAAAGAAGGGAAGGGGACTCGGAGGAGGAGGCCAAAGAGCCGCCTAGCTCCGAATTCCACAACTGCTATCAGGGACCACAAACCTGCGCTGAACTGAGAAACCTTTCGCCCTACACACGCTACCATTTCCGCATCCAGGCGAGCAACTCAGCCGGAACGGGAAACTCCTCCGACGTGATAAGTGTGTGTACGCCAGCCGCAGTTCCCGGAGCTCCTCAAATGCAGGGCTACGAGTTCACCGCCCAGGAGGTCACACTCAACTGGACGCAGCCAGCGGCCCACGGCTCGCCCATATGCTCCTACAACATCGAGTACGGGGAACGAACCATTGCCACTCCGGATGCCTGTACACGCTACACTGTTAGCGGCTTAATGCCGGAAACCGGCTACAAGTTCCGTGTTCAAGCGGTCAACGCCATTGGCGCCGGAGCTTTCAGTGCCTATGCTAAGCTGACCACCCAACCAGCTCCTCCGGCACCACCTCGCTTAGAGTGCAGCGGTGCTGGCCACAATTACATAAAGCTGAAGTGGGGCGAGAACGGAAACGGCAAAGTGGTAAACTCCAACCCGTCTGGAAATGGTGGCGACTTTACCAAGTACTTTGTGGAGATGTATGTGGCCAGGGCTAAGCAGTTCCAGGCCGTCTACTCCGGCACCAACTGCATGTGCAAGGTGCACAAACTGCAAGAGCGAAGCAGCTACACCTTCCGGATTTATGCCCATACCGATCGGGCTGGCGATGGGGATTACTCGGAGGAATTCGTTTTTGAGACTTCGGCCACGCTGCCGGCGAACATAAAGCCTCCCCGTGTTGTCCAAGAGGGTAGCGTTTGCCTGATGGAGCTACCTGGCCAACTGGGAATGCAACTCACCCTGGAGTGGCAGCACTCAAAGAACTCCTTCAACGACCGCGTGGAGTACGAATTGCAGTATGCAGTTTTGGGCACAGCTGAATTGGAGGGTGAATCCTTGTCGCCCAAAGGACGCAGCAGCAGTTCCAGTGGCAGTTCAAATGGAGCTCCAATTAATTTGCCCAACCATGACTACAGGCAATTGTATCGCGGCCCAGAGACCAAATTCACCATTGACAATCTGGCAGCTGGTACATGTTACCAGTTCCGAGTATGTCCAGTGCGAATAGCGGCGGGCGGAGAACTCCTTTACGGTCAGCCGTCCAGTCCGTTGCGCTACCAGGTGCCCAGTGAACTGGATCCTAGCTCGGCGACCTGTCATCACCACCTGCACGGCTCCACAGCTATACCGGCGATCGCCACCAACCAGAGAAGCAGCCGGAAACTGTCCGCCGGCAATGGCTCAACCAACGGTCTGCACATGCGATCGGTGAGTGCGTCGGCAATAAGTGGAGCGAGCGGCGTGGGAGCAGATCCCGTGGCAATTGGACGACTGCAGCAGGAGCTTTCTGGTTTCAATGCCTGTGCAGATCCCCTGCATCACCATCATCATCATCACCACCACCACCATCAGCCGTGCGGTGGCGGCGTAGGAGGAGCCGGTGGAATCTCGGGGCAACTGACTCGCACCACCAGCATCAGCACACATGCATCACTCGCATCACATGCACCACGCCCACCATCCGCACACCGGAATGGGCGGTAGCTCTTCGAATTCCAGCTCCTCGACGGCAGCGGCCATATCCTCTAGTTTGGCCCAAACGGGAGGGTTAAGGCGGATAGTTAGTAAAGTTACTTCACTTTACTCCAACCGGAGGCGTCTTAGCGATCAACAAAAGGCCGTGTTCATTGTGGTCTCCTTCCTAGTGGGCACTTTCCTGGTCGCCATGCTGGTCAACATGTTGAGGGGCTAAAAGGACACGAGATTCAAACATGTGGCGCCCTACGTGGGATACCATAGGATTTGCAGGCAAAACGACAGGAGAAAAGTAAAAAACAAACAAATATGAAACACTTTGTCTCAAAGAAGTAATTTAAACCATTAGTTGTAATTATGTATTTTTTATATATTTACCGTAACTGAATGAAACAAAATCAAACTGTATATTGTCTAATTTTAAACAAAACAAACATAACAGGAAATCAAAAAAAAAAGAGCCAATAGAAAGTGGAATAGAGGAGGAGAGTTGAGAAGGCAAAACCCCATTAATTGTATTAAATGTACACAAAACCGCAACAGCATACATTCACACAGCTAAATGTTAAAAATGGTATTTACTTATAATATTTGTTGTCACAAAACGAAAGTCTAATCTCCATATGTGCTATAAACAAACGAGACCAGCCAGCAAATGAACCTAAAGGCTCACTAGTACTTGTCAAACCTGTTTCGAAATGCTTCACAAGCTTTTACCTTCTGTGTGGCCCGCAACAAGTTAAAGTGCATTTGCCCTCCCGCAGGATTGTAAAATTCGTGTAAAATACGTGTAGAACTAGCATGTGGGCGTGGCCCCGCCCGCTGCGCATGATTTTTTTTACAGACTTTTTGTAAAATGTATTCCAAGAAAACGATTGTAGATAGCTGGTCAACAAATTGCACCATCTAAAAACACTCCTAAGTAGCTAAAAATAACCGAATGGTGGAAGGGGCGGGCATCAAGGATGCCAGAGGGCAGAGGGCAAATGCCAGAACGAATAATTAAACGAAAGTATGAATTTATTAGACTACTAGCTACAAGTATTCAGTGCTGTATATTGTATTGTTTCCCCAATCGCTCCAATCTACGCAGATATATATATTTATATATATGTACAACACATAGATATATGTAAAACAGCAGACGCTTCTTTCATTCTCACAACCTTTTATACGAGTTATTACACAATTTATTATATACTTATTATACGACGAGCAAAAATTGAGAAAACCAAGGCAACCCCAGTTGGGGCTGCTATATTCGCTGGCAATCCAACTGTTGCATTTCACAAACAACCACCAACCAACCAACTAAATAAATTCAACCCGACACTTTTCGTAGGCTGTCCCATGTGGCTATAGCAGCCCCAACTAGGCAAGTGATTTATATTCCATTATTATTATTTTTCTAATTAAATAATTAAACTAAATGTAATTGTTTCTTTCCATAGCATTTAATGTGAATTATACAAAACGGATTCTTATCTAAAAAACGAGAAAAAGAACAAAAAAATAAAATACACAAACAAAAGAAAAGAAAACGAAACAATGTTTGTTCATGTAAGCATAAACTTTGCTTGATGCAAATTAAAAACATTATATATATAAATAATAAATAACTTAAATCAGAATCAAATGATAAATAATGGAAATTATGTATGTTTCTATGTTTACACTTATAAAATTTATTTGCAAAATATATATATATATATAAAACATTTAAAATAAATGCGATATACAAATAATAAAATAACCTGCAGTTTTTATTTGTGAATTCTTTTTTCAGGTGGAGCAAGGAGGATTTTATATTTAATATATTAAGTTATTTTAAAAAAGATGGCATAACTTACCAAAGAAACAACTGTAATATATACTTTTCCTTATGTTTTTATTATTATTTTATGTTTCCGTGCAAATAACATTTTTATTTTATTCTAACATTGTATTTGGTATCTCGTTTGCCTGCTAGCTCGGTCCTTTTTTGGCAGCAGCAATACATACATACGAGTATCTGGCGATTGTGCAACATAGTTTTGCTGCTCCGAAGGAAAGTATTTATATAAATGCTATTTGATATTCCTTGTTATGTTTTCGTTGATATTCCGTATATTATTCGTGTAGTTGTGTGGGTATTTGTCTACTTTAACGCAAAAATCATCTAAAATTTCGATTATTCATATTTGTATTCTATATATATGTATGTATATAATACATGCTAAAATCGTCGTGAGTGCAAGCCATGGATATGCACACCGTAGTCCGTAGTCCGGATTTATATATACCATAAAATGCAAACACTTATGTAGTATGCGATTCGATTATTGTTTGTCGTGTTGGTTAAAATCGTGTATAAAATTGTGGTATCTTTTGATTTATTTACTTGTTTTGCTTTGCGCTTGCTTTTGCTTTGCTTGGCTTTGCTTTGCTTTTCTGCTTACTTGCTTGCTTGCTGGAACAACAACAATCCTTGGTTTCAAAATCCTTTCTCTCAAATCAACAATACACAGCGCTTTTGTCATTGCGGATATAGTAGTTTCAGTTATTCAATGTTCAATGTTCATCCAAACTTATGTGTATAAAAATATGTTTCATGCTAAGGCAACGTTCAACATCGATATGGGATAGTTTAGTATTTCGTATTCGTATATGTATTTAATAAAGGATTTTATTGGATCTATTCTTTGTTTTCGGTGTAAAAGGTATCTATTTAAAGCGCTTGCATGATATGTGTGCTTCATGGTTCAGGTTGAGGAGGAAATCTGGATGCAAAGAAGCTTTGACATTACTATTTAAAGTATTTTCTTGTAAATGTAAACCTCGGACGTCTATATCGTGCAGTTCTCATAAGGATGTTCTAATCATTTTGGTTCGTAGCTGCAAGTTTGACCGAATTATAGACCGATGCATAGACAATGTTTTGTAAATAAGTTTGATGGATATAGAATCTATATTATAGATTGAGGTATAGGACATATCGTTTCAGTAGTGCTGAGTAGTTGTTTCTGGGTGGCCAGTGTTGGCTAACAGTTATTGAGTGGTGTGTGCTATTCATCTGAATGGTGTCTATAACTTAACATGGTGAGGTAATTTAAGATCTAGGCTGAGTTAGTCTAAGTATAGCTTCTTCAGTAAGTTTAGCTGCACACGCACACTCGTGATGTTTTCATATCAAAAATGTCAACAAAGTGTATCTGCATAGTATCTATGTATGTAAGTGTCTGCTTCAGGTGCGCCGTTTAAGTAGTTTAGCTGCTTCGTCTTTGGTATCTCTGGCCTCCATCCCATTCCACAAATTCCCTCAACCAATGGCTCCCGTGGTCGAAACACAACTGGTGCTGATCAGCGGTTCCCTGGAGTTCACTGACGTATTGGATGGATCAATGGACAGCGTGAAGGTCGAGTTGGTCTCCACCGAATCGTGCTGACTCTGCGTTTGCTCATGTCGCCGCGGCTTGACCAACTGGGCCGGATTGTGCTGCACTCCAGCCTCGGCTGCAGGATAGCTGGACACCCGCTTAAGGGTCTGAACGGGGGAACTAGCTTAGTAACTTAGTAGCTCATTTTCAGACTGAGCAGCTCACCTTATCGTTTAGTATCTCAGCCGCGTTGGCCGCTGCCACGGATTCGGTAACCGGACAGATATTCTTGCTCGATGAGAACTTTTTGCGCTTTCGCTTCAGGGCGGCAATGGCAGTGAGACCTGAATTAAAATACCAATAAATAATCATGATGATCCTGGCATACACTTCAAATCTTCCCCTACCACTTGTTGTGTGAAAGAAATGCGATCCCACTCCCGAGTGGGCTGCTGGCGAATTGCTAACCACCGAAATCGTGGGAGTTGGTGTGGATGTGGCCGTGGAACTGGTCTCTCCATGGTAACCATATCCCTGCTGGGGCGAGTTCTGGGCGTAGGTTACCCGCATCTGCCCGTGAACTGGCGTTGATGTGTGCGAGGAGTTGCACACCGAGTCCTCGGACTTCGAACGACCCAGCATTTTGCTCACGTTGCCAACTTTGGCTGCTTCAATTAAGGTGCCTGCAAATAAATAATTGTTTGAGCAAAACGAGCCTTGACTTATAACGAGCCTTGACTTACACACTATGTAACAACTATTAGTATTAAAGCAAGCATTTAAACTTACTAAGGATAATTGCACACTATATTCACATACCCCATCGCTTTTTGTGTCCAGCGATGCGCTTGTTGTACGGCTTCAGGGCGGACTTGTTGTACTTGGTGACCTGGCTGTGGCGGTCATTGCCGCCCCCTGAGTTCCCTGGGGGGCTGTGGGCGTGGTCGGGGATCGGATCCACCGGCTGACTTTGCTGGCGCTTGTGCATAAAGTTCGGCGTAAAGAGGGTGGACAGTGTGGAGCTGAGGATCTCGTGTTGGTTATCATAGTTGTCCAGCGATGTGGAGAACTCGGCAACAGGAGCCAGTGATCCCGTAGAGCCAGGCGGTGCGATATTGAATCCCTTCATCAGGCGACGCTCCTTCTGGCGGTTTTCTTGCCACACCTCCTGTGGGCCGATAGAAAACCCATTCAAATAGAGGGTTGTTAGCAATCTTTCAGAGATTCTTTGAGCTTACCACCTCCGTGTCCGCCGTCACATTCGTATCCATTCCGCTGTTCTTGAGTATTTCCACCAGCTCGCACCGGAAGGCGGATATATCCTGCTTGATCTCGTTTACGTCGTCCTCGGTGACTCCCTGGGACTCGGCCTTCCGCTGCTCCACAGTTACATACCGTCTTACCAAAATTGCGCATTATCTGCTGGTACTTAAAGTCCCGGTCGCTAGCCTGCTGCGCCTTGCGCTGTAGGAGATTCAAGAAGGATATATGAGAGAAGAAGGATATAAGAAATAAATAAGTTCACTTACTCGTATTGTCTTTAGGTGTTCCCGTCGAGCGGCAGAGGATCCGCTGCAGAAGACGCGACGCATCCACTTAATGGCGTACCAAATGGACTTTGGAGTGGGTATGATGTTGAAAGGTGGTGGACAGGTTCCGCCCTCCTCGAAGTAGCTTATCCAGAGCTTCGAGCGAGCAAACTTCCACTCCACATCAGCACGTTCCTTTAGAAATCAAAAGCGTACATCAGTTGATCATTTTTGATGGATTGACTAGTGAATATATCCACCGAAATAAGTTGATACGAATGATTCTCATGGCAATGAGAAGGTTAAGCAGCACCACAATATTTATAACCGAGTAAGTTCCAAACATCAGCATGCCCAGAATCTGGTGAAGATCTTGATCCATCCAACTCAAAGCTGTCCAAATTATCAGGCCGAAGACACCAGAAGAGGGTTTGTGTGGTTTCGAATAAGCTAAAGGAAAGTATCTATTAGCACCCTAATATTTGTAGGTGGTTAGTTTATTAGTTACTTGGAAAATCTGCGCCAACAATGCAGGCATTCGGATCATTGGTTCCATTCATGTTAAGAAGAGCACTCATGGGCCGAAACTTCAGGACAACGTTTCTTCTCCAGATCGGCATAGTACCTTAAAATTTTTAAGTTTAATCTAGCATTATACGAACTTAATCACGATTTATTAAGATAAAAGTCTATTCTTGATCAGGAACATTTGACGCTAACGATACATCAATATTATTCTTGCTTACTAATAGCATTCTCAAGGAAGTGTTTTTGAATACATTACACTATTAACATTGTATTTGCTCACCACAGTAATGGTTAAGACACTGCAAACGCGAAGAGGCCAGGACATAAAGAAAGAAGAACTTCATGATGTCCATCACCATCCGGGACAGCGGACACCTGCAGTGGCCCCAGATGCGGATTCACCGAGAATATATAAACCAGCTTGAGGCTACTGAAAATGTTCGCTGCACTGAATAGACCCTCCGATATCAGCATCGGGTCCCAGGCGTCCCACCGCTCCCTCGGCAGATCCGTGGCATGCGAGTTGTAAATCATCTCTTTTTGGACCTAACGACAACGTTTCTATTAATTAGAATGGAATTCGATGCATTTTACTTTTAACGTTTACCTGGAAAAAGGACACAACCCGCAAAGCCACTGTGGCCACATATAGGGAGTTCGTGACAAAGTCGATCACATTCCACATGTCGTTGAGATACTCCTGCAGACCAACGTCCCACAGTTGCTTCACCTCGCTCCAAATGAGGCCGCTCACCCAGGCCAGGATTAGCCACTCAATGAAGGTGGGCTTGGCACCTCGCTTCGTGGGCAGCTCCTCCATCGTGTTGAGCATTCCTGAGGAATCGGCAAAGAACCAGCCTCCAATGAAGGTCTCAATCCGCTGAGAAGCCAACATCAAAAGAACTGGGAAAATCAAGTTAAATCAAATAAAGTTGGTTACATTTTATCCCTTAAAATGATTGTATAATATTAACTAAATTTGTTTGAGTAAGCTGTGCTTACATAGAAAGGTGAAGTACGAGGCGCTGTGGCAGATGAACTTGATGAAGGGCTTCCGCATTGTTTGGCCAATGCTGGAGTAGGGTGCCAGGATGTAGGCCAGCGAGAAGATGGGGAACATGATGCCGATCCTGATGATGTCCACAGCCTGCAGGGCCATGTTCTTCCTCCGGAATCCGGGCAATCCTTCGTACCAAATGCTTGCCAGCAATTGTTGAACATTCGAGTGAGCCACGAACTAAATGGGATAACCCTTTTTATATGTAATTTTTGGACTATTATACGGTGCACCCACCTTCTTTTGGCGCAGCTTAATGGCCAGCTTCAGGCGGTTTAAATGCATGCGTTCGCCGTGCTCGTAAACCGGACCGGTGGGATCGTGGTTGAGCAGGATCTCCAGCTCGTGGGAGGTGCGAGTGTGGTCCAGCAGGGCGGTGGCGAAGTCCTGGCACTGCTTGCGCAGCTCCTGGTACTCGTTCTGCGGGGCAATGTGGAATGAGATATGTGTAACTCAGGTGCCATGGTGCCATGGTGCCATGACCCACCTTAAATTCGTGCTCGAGAAAGCTGAGCCGGCGCAGCTCCCAGGACAGCTCGAAGGCCGTGAGGATGGGGTCCTTGGAGGAGAGTGCTATCAAGCTGGGACTGGCCAGGGCGCGATAGGCGTTGATGCGCGATCTCGAGTGCCTGAGGGAGTCCTCCTGCCGCGACTGAACG